>NC_069502.1:1008905397-1009155397 GCF_027579735.1 Bombina bombina
CGTCGGAAGGATGAAGATAGAAGATGCCGTCTGGATGAAGACTTCTGCCTGCCTGGAGGACGACTTCTTACCGCTTGGATGAAGACTTCTCCCGGCTTCGTTGAGGACTTCTTGCCGCTTGGATGGAGACTTCTCCTGGCTGGATGAGGATGGATGTCTGGTCTTCAAAAACTGTAAGTGGATCTTCGTTTGTTAGAGTTAGCTTTTTTTAAGGGTTTATTGGGTGGAGCAAGAAAAAATCACCAGCGCTCTAGAAGGAACACTGGGTGGGTTTTATTTTTAGATTAGGGACTTTGGACACTGTAAAAGAGCTAAATGCCCTTTTAAGGGCAATGCCCATCCAAATACCCTTTTCATGGCAATGGGGAGCTTAGGTTTTATAGGTAGTTTTATTTGGGGGGCTTGGTTGTGTGGGTGGTGGGTTTTACTGTTGGGGGTTGTTTGTATATTTTTTTTACAGGTAAAAGAGCTGATTTCTTTAAGGCAAAGCCCCGCAAAAGGCCCTTTTAAGGGCCATTGGCAGTTTAGTGTAGGCTTTTTTTTTATTTTGGGGGGGCTTTTTTATTTTGATAGGGCTATTAGATTTGGTATTATTAGTTTAAATATTTGATAATTTTTTTTTATTTTGTGTAATTTAGTGTTTATTATTTTTTGTAATTTAGATGTTTTTTTTATTTATTATTTTTTGTAATTTAGATGTTTTTTTTTAATTTAATTTATTTAATTTTAGTGTAATGTTAGGTTTTAGTGTAAGACAGGTTATGTTTTATTTTACAGGTAAGTTTGTATTTATTTTAACTAGGTATCTAGTAAATAGTTACTAACTATTTACTAACTAGTCTACCTAGTTAAAATAAATACAAACTTACCTGTAAAATAAAAATAAAACCTAAGATAGCTACTATGTAACTATTAGTTATATTGTAGCTAGCTTAGGGTTTATTTTACAGGTAAGTATTTAGTCTTAAATGGGAATTATTTAGGTAATAATAGTAATTTTTATTTAGATTTATTTTAATTATATTAAAGTTAGGGGTGTTAGGGTTAGACTTAGGTTTAGGGGTCAATATTTTTACTTCGTGTTAGTGATGTGGGAGGCCAGAGGTTTAGGGGTTAATAACTTTAGTATAGTGGCGGCGGCGACGTTGGGGGTGGCAGATTAGGGGTTAATAAGTGTAGGTAGGTGGCGGCGACATTGGGGCGGCCGATTAGGGGTTAATAAGTGTAGGTAGGTGGCAGCGACATTGGGGACAGCAGATTAGGGGTTAATAAGTGTATGTAGGTGTCGGCGATGTCAGGGGTGGCAGATTAGGGGTTAATAAGTGTAATGTAGGTGTCTGTGATGTTGAGTGCGGCAGATTAGGAGTGTTTAGACCGGTTTTAGATTTAAACATACATTTTCTTTCCCCATAGGAATCAATGGGGCTGCGTTATGGAGCTTTACGCTCCATCATTGCAGGTGTTAGACTTTTTTTTAGCTGGCTCTCCCCATTGATGTCTATTGGGAAATCGTGCAAGAGAATGTCAAACCAGCTCAAAGCAGCGCTGGTATTTGTGTGCTGTATGGAGCTCAACGCTGCCATATTGCCCGCAAACGCCGGTTTTTGGAAAACCTGTAATAGCAGCGCTATTAAAGGTGAGTGGTGGAAATAACTTGCAAGTTATTACCAAGCCACTCATAACGCAAAACTCGTAATCTGGCTGATAGTGTCCAAATTTAACCCTTTAGTATTCAAATTACATGATTAAGATAATCTGATTATTATGGATTAAGAATAAATAAAATTTTGTATTTTAAGGATGGAACCACTTTTTTTAAAAGTACTTTCTTTTTTTCATTATTAACTCCCTAAGGACCGGCATTTCAGACAAAAACTTCCCCAAAAGACCAGAGCATTTTTAGCATTTTTGCCATCACTAAATTTAAACAGAAATAGAGCCTTTTTTATATTTACCTATCAAAACTATATATTTTTTTTTAGTAAACAACCCAAAGTATTGATCTAGGCCCATTTTCGTATATTTCATGCCACCATTTCACCGCCAAATGCGATCAAATAAAAAAAAATTGTTAACTTTTTCACAAACTTTAGGTTCTCACTGAAATTATTTACAAACAGCTTGTGCAATTTTGGCACAAATGCTTCTCTGGGATTCCCTTTGTTCAGAAATAGCAGACATTTGACTTTGGCATTGCTTTTTGGTAATTAGAAGGCCGTTAAATGTTGCTGCGCACCACACTTGTATTATGCCCAGCAATGAAGGTGTTAATTAGGTAGCTTGTACGGTTAATTTTAGATTTAGTGTAGAGCACATGCCCCCACCGATCCCTCCCTGAACCCTCTAAAACAGCTCTCTTCCCTCCCCCCACCCAACAATTTTAACTCCATCTTAAGTACTGGCACAAAGTCTGCCAGTACTAAAATAAAAGGTGTTTATATATATATATATATATATATATATATATATATATATTTTTTTTTTTTTTTTTTTTTTGTATATATTTTCTGCAGTGTAGGATCACCCTTACCCCCGCAACCTCAATGATCCGCCCCAAACAGCTCTCTAACCCCCCACTCTACCTATTAGCCACCATCTTAGGTACTGCCAGCTGTCTGCCAGTACCCATTTTTACCTCATTTTGATTTATTTCACCCAATTTTTTTCTGTAGTGTAGCTGCCCCCTCATTACCATACTCCCTCCCCTTCCCTCAACGGAACCCACATAGGATCCCGCTCATTGCCCCTCCTCCCTCCTTCCCCTACAGTGACGTAGATGTTTTTTTTTTTCCTTGCCTGTAGCGTGGCATAGCGGTCCCACCCATTTTTTTTTTTGTCTAGACAAGGAGATACAACGTTTGATCATACTATCAAATGAATCATCTGAATTAAAATGTCTTAAAAAAGGCTTACATGTTTTTAAAGATACTGCAATAAAGGAAGTATTTTTTTTTTTTTTTTTTTTTTTTTTTTTTAAACATTTTTATTGAGGCAAATAATAAAATAGTACAGAGCATAGTAACCACAGATATAGGCCCTTAACCTGTAAGGGCAATTGTCAAAAGTGTACACCACTGCCAATACAGTAAGCAGGACATGCCATATTTTGAGTCATTAATGGAAATTTACATTTCAGAAACAATAGGTGTTATAGAACCAGTAATCAAAGATAATATATAAGATTGTAATGCTTCCTGTGTGGTTAACAAACAGAGATACTGACCTCATGTTTTTTAGATTAACAACATATAGGGCCCTTTTTGGGTCCTCCAGACTATAAACATGCACATATATTATAGAAAAGTTTATCAACCATAACTATAATGAAGGACTCTTATGTTGGTTATAGGGGGTACTCGATGGGATCTGTGTCCCTTAGCTTAAGAAATAAGCTCCAAAAGGGGAGGGCGGAGCCTAGTAATATAAGAGCAAACCAAGAACAAAGAGTGTAAGATAGTAAAGTTGGACCTGGACCAGTACTAAAAGTGCATATATGGCTGGGCGAATGTCATCTAAAATCTATACTACATCTATAGTAGCATTTAAATATCCCACAAGCAGGAGAGTCTGACCTTAGATAGATTCCTTAGCTCAGTACTAGTTAGAAGGCAGGTATGTAAACGCTTAGAAGATAAGCTCCCTAGGGAGGGGCGGGCGGGGTCTATTAACACAAAACGGAAGAGAAATTAGACTTGGACATGAACCAGTTCTGGGGGGATGAATGCTAAGAAGTGACCAACTATGATCATTATTATTAATTTCAATAACAACAGCAATACCTGTTAATTTTTGACTATTTATGTCATTTCACAGTGCTATAAAATTGCACAGCTTTTTCCGAACTTAACATATAGGACCTGTCAACAGCAAGAGGCTTATAAGGGATCTGCTGCCCCGGCCGCTGGCAGCATCATAATTAACCACACAAAATTATCCTTGCTGTAATGTTGTTATGCAGACAAGTTAAGTCTGGGGTTTTTATCTGGTAGTATAGAGAAGTAATAACATATGCAGATGTTCTATATCTGGAGTATATGACATAGCATATCAGGAAACCTTATAACATTACCCAGTCTATAATAGAATAAACATAAGCTAGCACACATCCGCCAGGGAGCAAACTATATGTATATATAGGGAAGCACTGCGGTGTCTGATCACATGTATTATATTGGGGCTATCAAAACAATTATAATTTTGGCTGCATGGAAAATGTCTATATAACCACTACCTTAGACAGATAAAGTGGTATATCATATGAAACAATCCTATATAAGTAGAAAGAAACCTGTTGGAATGCGTTATATTAAGACTAACATTCTATCTATAAATCCTACAATAGGGGGCCATTTGTACCCTAGCTCCAGTGTAATCATCACCCTTAATGCTGAAATAACATGTGAACATATTTAAAACGTATATGCTAAACCATGAACAGGTATACTCAAACATTTTCTATAGTGCAACCCTGAACAATCTTTTGGGAATGGGTTTATATAACCAGTAACTGTGGAAACATATCATGAAGATAACATTCTGAAAAGGATTTTAGCTTCCTTTACTAACTTATAGCAAGGATGAAAAAGTCAATTAACAACGTCTGTAATTCAAATCCAGTATAAAAGTTAATAAGGGTAAATCTGTCCTTCGTGAGGTTAGTGAAAGATGGCATTAGCCTACACCTATTTTCATCCCAGATGGCTGCCATAGTCTCAAATGGTCCGGAGACCGCAATTGCAAGGCAGGGATCTTGAACTCATTATGTTTTAAGTAGCTCCGCTCAGTCTCACGAACGTGGAAACTCCCGGGGGCAGAACTCAGCAAAGATGACAAATGACCCCAGTCACTGTAAAGAGTCAATCGTTCTTGCAAGCCATTAGATTTAAAGTTAGCAGACTCAAACTTTATGTACCTGTCCACCGACTCCATAGCAGTACTTATTAGAGATGGTATCTTAGGTTCGTGGGAACAACTCAGAAGGATCCCTCCACACAGTCCCAGCGGTCTAGGTGGATCGCCCCGAGCTATGGATGTCCAGCGGAAGACACTGACTCCACTATAGGGAGGCATAGCAGCCGTCTGTGAGATTGCCTCCTCAGGTTGGGTTAGCTGTATCGCGGAGGATGTCAGAGCAGCGTTGTTTAGGTGAGGCTCTGAAGCAGATAGCGGTGATTCAGCTGCCCTACTGCCTATCCGTTCAAACTGTAAGGTGATCTCCATTATTAGGGTCTGTTCAATTTTCTGCAGACAAAGTTCAAGCACATGACGCACTTTCGCTCCCCATGTACATATCTCCGCCATCTTGTTAATGCTGTCCGCTGTATCCAGTCTCTGTATTTAGTTTGTAGCCAAACTTAGACGGGTTGCAGTCGGTTTATCCACTCCTTTAAACTGCATAGATCATTGAGTCTCACAAAATGCGGTTTTATATCGCCTCAGTTTCACAAACTTAGGGTAAATAACTTAGAAAAGCTATCTTAGAGAGAGGAGCTTCATGAAGACGCGTCCTGTCTTTTCAAAGGCTAGCTCCGCCCCAAGGAAGTATTTTTTAAACACCTGTGAGTGCCCTTAACTTGCATTGTGATATATATATATATATATATATATATATATATATGTGTATATATATATATATATATATATATATATATATATATATATATATATATATATATATTTGGTCAGCCGTAAAGGATCAGCCCAGGATTCAACCCAACTGCTAGCGTGAAAAGTAAAACACACGCTAGCACACTGAGAATAAACCAGGACGTGACCCACTCAGGAAACAAAATAAACAAAGTGAAGAAGGATTCAATGTACTCACAAAAGAAGTAGAATCTCTGTAAAGTCTCTTGAGGTCAGAATTGATACACAAGAGATAGCGGTTGAAATCTTTAAGCAGGATAGCAACTTTAGGTAGTTGGATGGTAAAATGATAAATGTCCCTTTAAGCAGGTTTGTATCAAACAAATGATAAATGTCCCTTTAAGCAGGTTGGCAACAAATAAATGACAAATGTCCCTTTAAGCAGGTTTGCAACAAACAAATTATAAATGTCCCTTTAAACAGATTTTAGGATAAAGGCAAAAGCAAGTCAGACAGGCAAGGGTTAATATCCAAGAGACAGGTTTGAGGGACTCAGGCAAAAGCGTAGTCAGGCAGGCAAGGGTCAGTATATCCAAGAGACAGGTTTGAGGGAGTCAGGCAAATATCGTAGTCAGACAGGCAAGGGTCAATATATCCAAGAGACAGGTTTGTGGAGTCAGGCAAAAGCGTAGTCAGGCAGGCAAGGGTCAAAATCAGGAAACAGATACAGAGTACTCACAGCACCAGACCAGAATGAAGAAATACAAACGGGCCCCGAGTAAGATCTCCCGTCATCATTTAAAGGCAGAGGAGAGATGCCGTGACGTCAGAGGAGTGTCCGGACTACCGCGTCATGTTGCTAGGCAGCGTGACATGATAGTACACAGAGGAGATCCGGGAGCTGCGGCGACACAGCGTTAAACAGATAGGAGCATGACAGCACCCCCCCCCCCTCAAGGACCCCTCCGGGACACAGGATCAGGCCTAGCAGGATGAGCTTTGTGGAAGGCTTTAATCAAGGTAGGGGCGTGTACATGTTGGGCTGATTCCCAGGAACGCTCCGTGACTGGATAACCCTTCCAATGGATGAGATAGTCCAAATTCTTGCCACAAAGTTTGGAATCCAGAATGTGGCTAACTTCAAATTCAGGTTGTCCATGAACCAAAAGAGGTGGAGGTTTGGGCATAGGCTTAGAATACCTATTAGATATCATAGGTTTCAGAAGAGAAACGTGGAAGACAGGATGGGCTTTGAGCGTTTTGGGAAGAGCAACTCGGTAAACAGTAGAACAAACTTGACCCAGTATTCGGAAAGGACCCAAATATCATGGTCCCAATTTAGTAGAAGGTTGTTTGAGGCGAAGATGATGCATAGAAATCCAAACCTTGTCCCCAGGACGATATTTGGGAGCCTTCTTCCGTCGGCAATCCACAAAGAACTTATATCGATTAGAGGCTTTGGATAGGAGAATATGTATTTTCCGCCAATAGCAAGTTAACCTAGGAGCAGAATGATCAGAAGCAGGATTTTCAGTGGAAGAAGTATGCAGAGGAAACGTTCTGGGTTGAAATCCATAGGCTACATGAAAAGGAGAAGACTGAAGAGACGAGTTGTATTGGGCGTTATGTGCCAATTCTGCTAATGGAAGATAACGAGTCCAATTAGAGTGATGATGGTCCACATAATGTCTAAGATAAGTCTCCAGGCACTGGTTAACCCTTTCAGTTTGGCCATTAGACTGTGGATGATGTGAAGTAGACAAAGAGATTGTAGTTCCAAAATGTTTGCAGAGTAATCTCCAGAACCAGGAAACAAATTGTACCCCTCTATCTGAGACGATATCCAGTGGGAACCCATGTAATTTCACAATATGTAAAAGAAAAAGTTCAGAAAGTCTTTTGGCAGAGGGTAAGCCAGGTAAAGGAATGAAATGAGCTGCTTTAGTGAACCTGTTGACAACCACCCAAATAGTGTTGTTTCCATCTGAAAGAGGGAGGTCGGTAATAAAATCCATGGATAAATGGGTCCAAGGCTGGTGAGGAATGGGCAAAGGCTGAAGCAAACCAGGAGGAAGTTGACGAGGAGTCTTATTGGCAGCACATTGTGTGCATACTGAGACATAGTCTTTAACATCTTGAGTGAGAGATGGCCACCAGACATATTGTTTGAGATTCCGAGCAGTGTTACTGATACCTGGATGTCTGGAGAGAGGACTATCATGAGCCCAATGTAGGAAGTTCAGGAACAAATAGTAAACCATCAGGAGGTTTGCAGGACAAAGGAAGATCCTTTTGAGCAGTCTAAGTCCTGTAAGCAAGAGGCTGATAACTGGGCTATGACTTTATGTGGTTGAAGAATAGTACCAGACTCAGGAGTAGAGGTAGTTTGAAATTGTCTGGAAAGGGCGTCAGCTTTAATATTTTAGAACCAGGTATATAAGAAAGATTATAATTAAAACGTGAGAAGAATAAGGACCAACGAGCCTGCCTGAAATTCAAACGTTTGGCAGTTTGGAGATAAAGAAGGTTTTTATGATCTGTGAGTATGGAAAATGGTAAAGAAGTACCCTCCAACCAATGCCTCCATTCGTCCAGAGCCATCTTGATGGCAAGCAACTCCTTATTGCCCACATCATAATTCAATTCAGAAGAGGTACATTTATTGGAGAAGAAACCTACAGGGTGAATCTTTCCTGTGTCAGGTAATCGTTGGGAAAGAACAGCCCCAGCAGCTACAGAAGAAGCATCCACTTCCAGGATGAAAGCCTTAATAGCCTCTGGAGGCCATTCTTTACAGTTTTGCCCCTTTCTAGTGAGAGAAGTAAGGGGAGTAGAAATTGTTGCAAACCCTTTGATGAATTTTCTATAATAACTGGAGAAGCCCAGAAAACGTTGTAGAGCCTTAAGAGAGTCAGGTCTAGGCCAATCCAAAATGGCAGTAAGTTTAGTTGGATCCATTTTGAATCCAGATTCGGAGATTACATAACCCAAGAAAGGTATGGATTTTTGATGAAATTAACATTTCTCCAGTTTGGCAAACAAATGGTTGCAGTACTTTCCTGACGTGGTGCACATGATCTTGATAGTTTTGAGAAAAAATTAGAATATCGTCAAGGTATATGATGACAAAAGTGTTCAAAAAATCCCAAAAAATCTCATTCACAAAGTGTTGAAAAACAGCAGGGGCATTACATAGCCCAAAAGGCATGACCAGATACTCGTAATGCCCAAATCGAGTGTTAAAGGCTGTCTTCCATTCATCACCCTTGTACATACGGATAAGATTGTACGCACCATGAAGATCCAGTTTGGTAAATATTGTGGATCCTTGAAGATAGGTAAACAGTTCAGGAATAAGGGGTAAAGGGTAACTGTTCTTGATGTTGATTTGATTAAAACCCCTGTAATCAATACAAGGTCGCAGACCTCCATGCTTTTTTCCCACGAAAAAGAACCCAGCCCCTACAGGAGAAGAGGAGGGTCAAATAAATCCTCTAGCCAAATTGTCTTAAATATATTCCTCCAAAGCTACATTCTCAGGTCTTGAAAGCGGGTAAGTCTTGCCACGAGGTAAGGGAGCCCAAGGAAGAAGATCAATGGGGCAATCAAAAGGACGGTGAGGAGGAAGACGTTCTGCTTCTTTCTTGGAAAAAACATCAACTAAGTCTTGATAAGACGTGGGTAATGACCCAGAGGTGTCGGTAGTGAGAGCAATTGTAAGTGGTACTTTAGTGGGTACTTGAAGACAATTACTTGAAGATCCCCAAGAGGTGAGTTCACCTTGTGTCCAAGAGAAGATAGGGTTATGTAATTGGAGCCAGGGAAGACCCAAGATTATGGGAAATTGCGGAGTCGAAATGATGTCAAAACATATTGTCTCAGAATGAAGAACTCCTACAGTAAAGAGAATGGGTTTAGTAGCAAACTGGATAAGTCCGGAACCCAAAGGATCTCCACTAACAGTAGAGACAGGAATTGAATACTCTTTTCTAAGTAAGTGTATAGTGTGAGTAGATACAAAGTCAATAAGAGCTTGGGTATGAATTTTATTTCCTCCAAGTTGAAGAGTCACTGGAAAAAAATTTTATTATTGTGGGAATGAAATCCTATTTGGCTTAACTCAGTCCCCCAGTCAGAAGTTAAGCCCTGGCTTTTACTGGTCTGGTAGGACATTCCCTTAATAAGTGTCCTTTAAGGCAACAGTACAAACACAGGCCAAGAGAGCGTTGTCTCAGGCGTTCAGTTTTGGTTAGTCTTATGGTGCTTACTTCCATTGGCTCAGCCTGGTCAGAAGGTGGAGAAGCATTATTATTGGGTTAGAGAAGCGAGGAGCCAGACGAAAAGGAGGTTGATTTGAAGATTTCTGATTTCTCTCTCTTTCTTGTTGGCGTTCACAAAATCTGGAATTGAGACAAATACAAAGATTATTCAGGGCTTCAAAGGATTCTGGAAGTTCCCAATACACCAATTCATCTTTGAGATGTTCAGAAAGTCCTTTACGGAAAGCTGCTCTAAGAGCTCCCTGATTCCAAGTAGTTTCTGATGCAAGAGTGCGGAACTCAATGGCATATTGAGTCACAGGTTGACCTCCCTGTCGTAGGTCTAAGAGGGAAGCTTCAGCAGCGGAGGACCTTCCAGGCTTGTCAAAGACATTTGAAAATACAGAGAGGAAGGAATCCACATCCAGAAGTATTGGATCATTCTTTTCAAGCAAAGGTTATACCCAGGCCAAGGCTTTTCCTTTCATTATGGATATAAGGAATGTGATTCTAGAAGAGGGAGTAGCAAAGAGGACAGGGCTGTTACGGAAGTGAAGGCGGCATTGATTCAGAAAACCCCTACAGTCTTCAGGATTCCCATCATATTTATCCGGAAGGGGTATCCTAGGACTGAGTTGCCCTTGTGACTGGTTAGTAGGAATCGAAGGAGGAGAGGTCTCCAAAGGAGCAGGATTTGGAGGTATTGGAGCAACCAAGCTCTGTAATAATGTTGTTATCTGATCTAACTTAGAGTCCAAGGATTGCAAATGAGTAGCATGAGATCCTAGTAATTGTCCCTGGTGGGCCACGGCCATGGATAATTCAGTGGGGTCCATTTCTGGCCCATTTATAATGTCAGCCGTAAAGGATCAGCCCAGGATTCAACCCAACTGCTAGCGTGAAAAGTAAAAGACATGCTAGCACACTGAGAGTAAACAAGGACGTGACCCACTCTGGAAACAAAATAAACAAAGTGAAGAAGGATCCAATGTACTCACAAAAGAAGTAGAATCTCTGTAAAGTCTCTTGAGGTCAGAATTGATACACAAGAGATAGCGGTTGAACCGTTTAAGCAGGATAGCAACTTTATGATAAATGTCCCTTTAAGCAGGTTTGCAACAACAAATGATAAATGTTCCTTTAAGCAGGTTTGTATCAAACAAATGATAAATGCCAGTTTAAGCAGGTTGGCAACAAACAAATGATAGATGTTCCTTTAAGCAGGTTTGTATCAAACAAATGCTAAATGTCCCTTTAAGCAGGTTTGCAACAAAGAAATGATAAATGCCCCTTTAAGTATGCCCCTTTAAGCAGGTTGGCAACAAACAAATGATAAATGTCTTTTTAAGCAGGTTTGCATCAAACAAATGATAAATGTCCCTTTAAGCAGATTTGCAACAAACAAATGATAAATGTCCCTTTAAGCAGGTTTGCAACAAACAAATGATAAATGTCCCTTTAAACAGATTTTAGGATAAAGGCAAAAGCAAGTCAGGCAGGCAAGGGTTAATATCCAAGAGACAGGTTGGAGGGACTCAAGCAAAAGCGTAGTCAGGCAGGCAAGGGTCAGTATATCCAAGAGACAGGTTTGAGGGAGTCAGGCAAATATCATAGTCAGATAGGCAAGGGTCAATATATCCAAGAGACAGGTTTGAGGAGTCAGGCAAAAGCGTAGTCAGGCAGGCAAGGGTCAAAATCAGGAAACAGATACAGAGTACTCACAGCACCAGACCGGAATGAAGAAATACAAACGGGCCCCGAGTAAGATCTCCCGCCATCATTTAAAGGTAGAGGAGAGACGCTGTGACGTCAGAGGAGTGTCCGGACGACCACGTCATGTTGCTAGGCCACGTGAGGTGATAGTACACCGAGGAGATCCGGAAACCGCGGCGACACGGCGATGAATGACATATATATATATATATATACACACACACAGTATATATATATATATATATATATATATATATATATATATATATATAATTCCAATATAAATGACAGCACTCTCAGGTCTTTTTTTCAAAGTGAGAACAGCAAAAGTCTCTTTTTAATGAAACGTTTTCGAGGAGCTTGTCCCCGTCATCAGCATGACACACTAGTGAAACACAACATATATTTATACAAACAAACCAATATTTTTAATGCCAACAACCTGTGTACCTCTTGGTGTCCCAGAAAACCTGCCAAACACTCGTGTTTGGAACGCACTATGCGTTCCAGTGATTTGTGGCCAGAAGTGCCTAATGTCATATGACTTCCGGTCTCTATTGTTTTGAGTATATCTTATCCGTGTAACTTATGATTATTATCTAATCATGATCCAATATATGTCTACTGTGTGTCTATTAAGTGTCTATAGTCGGTATGTCCCTGTGTCATTCTTGTGATCTTGTGATCCACCTGCTTTTCGCCGCTACATTAATATATATCAAACCTTACATTAATATTTTAAACTTCTATGTGCAGGCTTTGTCTCTATATTAGCCACTCTCATTGTGTGTTCTATGTGATTTATTTGTGTCAATTTGTGGGTATTTATATTTATGTGCATATTTACGATCTTCTTATGTTAACGTTATCTACCTTTTTTGTTTATCTCGGTTGCCTTGGTTACCCAGTAGCGCTGACTGTGTACTTTCTATGTGTCTTGCACTATCTGTATGGCATTAATTATAAGGCATACCGTATGCTTTTTCATTGTATTTATACTTTGTTGTATAGTTGTTACCCCACTGTGTGTTATTTACATTATCTTATTATCCACATTTTACATGTTTATTTATCTTTCCCAATGGTGTGAGTGTCAAGTTGCTCGTGATTGGCCCATTCTAATCTTTGATCATGTCTGCCCAAAGATTAGTAGCCAGATTGTGCCTATACAAAACTTAAATTATTTACACACATGATTCTGACATATAATTTCCCAATTCTAATTTTGCTATCTACATATTTTGTACATTAAAATGTAACTTATCCTCTTAATTTTTGTTTTTTATCGTCTTCTCCTATATGGTTATATTTCATGTTTGTTTTTCTAAGATTGTCTCTTATATGGGAGATCTTGGAATGTTCCCACTACGGTTCACTTTTCTCCTAAAGTCCTGTAAGCCGGATCTATGTTCTTTTGTTGCCATTCCTCTTTTGATTTGTAATTTAGTTCCATCTTTTATGAATTTAGGTGATATCCATGTTCTGTGGTTTTCTCTTTGTTATAGTTGGCTACTGTCTATCTAGGTTATGGGAGTAGTTGTTTACTGGTAACATGCCTATACTGTGTCTTACCCCAAGAGTAGTGGAAGCCACTCTCGTGTCTCCCCTTACTCTAATCATAGGATTATGACTAGGGCACTGCCCCCCTTGGGGTCTGTGTCTCAGTCTATCCCTGATATGGTGCACAGTATCCGGGCATCGTACCTTTGTTTGTGCCTCCTACCTATACCAGTGCCTTGAAGTCAGGTGCTGAATTGAGCCCCCCTGGATATATTGTTCCCAGTCTATACATCCATTCTGCCTCTCTTCTGAGTAGGGCTTTATTGCGGTCCCCTCCTCTCTCCAGCTGGGGGATGTGATCAATTAAGATGTATCTGATGCTGGAAACTTGATGTTGTTTTTGGGTGCAATGTCTGGCTACAGGTTGATCTGAATTACCTGTGTCAAGTGCCACCCTTATCGCCCGCCTATGGTTGGCCATTCTTTCGCGTAATGTCCCACTGGTCTTACCAATGTAAAATCTGGCACATGGGCAGAAGAGTAGGTAGATTACATGTGTTGTATTACACTACAGAGAGTGTTTGATGTGATACACTCGGTTAGTGTGCGGATGGTGGAAGGTCTTAGTGGCTATTAGGCCATTACATGTGGTACAGCCTAGGCATTTATATGAACCTTTGATGTTAACCTTTTCTTTTTTTAGATAGCATTTTTTGGGGTCTGTTTTAACCAGCAGATCTCTTAGATTTGTGAAAGTATAAATACAATGAAAAAGCATACGGTATGCCTTATAATTAATGCCATACAGATAGTGCAAGACACATAGAAAGTACACAGTCAGCGCTACTGGGTAACCAAGGCAACCGAGATAAACAAAAAAGGTAGATAACGTTAACATAAGAAGATCGTAAATATGCACATAAATATAAATACCCACAAATTGACACAAATAAATCACATAGAACACACAATGAGAGTGGCTAATATAGAGACAAAGCCTGCACATAGAAGTTTAAAATATTAATGTAAGGTTTGATATATATTAATGTAGCGGCGAAAAGCAGGTGGATCACAAGAATGACACAGGGACATACCGACTATAGACACTTAATAGACACACAGTAGACATATATTGGATCATGATTAGATAATAATCATAAGTTACACGGATAAGATATACTCAAAACAATAGAGACCGGAAGTCATATGACATTAGGCACTTCTGGCCACAAATCACTGGAACGCATAGTGCGTTCCAAACACGAGTGTTTGGCAGGTTTTCTGGGACACCAAGAGGTACACAGGTTGTTGGCATTAAAAATATTGGTTTGTTTGTATAAATATATGTTGTGTTTCACTAGTGTGTCATGCTGATGACGGGGACAAGCTCCTCGAAAACGTTTCATTAAAAAGAGACTTTTGCTGTTCTCACTTTGAAAAAAAGACCTGAGAGTGCTGTCATTTATATTGGAATTATTTAAAACATCATAGCACCCAGGCAGACGACCTTTGGAGGGTATATCCTGTGTGGTATGGACGGTATTATATATATATATATATATATATATATATATATATTTAGGAATAAATAGAACATAGAACATATTATGCTATAGGAAGAACATTGGAATGTGAAACATTAATATTTCATGTTCGGTTAGCGCAGGTGAGAAAATTCAATCTCACCTAGGTTAGGTGTTAGGTTTTTTTTACCACTTTTCGCGCTTTATTAAAGTCTATGGAAGAATACAGTAGCACGGTTGCAATATTCTAACTTCAGCTTTTTGCTTGCGTCGGGTTAATGCTAAAAAACTTTCGACTTGTAATATGTGCGGTATCCGACACCTGCAAAAAACTGGAGTCAAGTGCAGTTGCTCACAAGGGGGAGTGATACATAGCGATCCACAGGTAATCTAGCCCTATCATTTTTGGCCACTCTAGGGAGCGTAGAACAAAGATTTTAGATGGAAATGCATCTGCTGAATTCTTAATGTTAAACCTGCTACATGTAATTCGCCAACTGTTATTAACTGATAACAACTGCAAAACAATGTACTTTTCACTAACAATAAGACCTTGACTAGCCTTGTTGTCTGCAGACATAAGCCCAGACTGGCTCCTCCAAATAAGGCAAATGGTGGGTGGAGTTTACAAAAAACAAATAGCAGTAAACAAGTTGTTAACTCCTTGTGACATTATTTGGACTTGGCTCATAGGTTAGTCTTGTAACTACATGGCGTTTGCTGTCTCTTTAATATAACTTTTTCAGAAGTCTGGTAGAAGATTTTTTTCAGACATCAGCCTAGACAGAAAAGCAGCAAAATGTCTTCTTGATGCCTGTCATCCTCTGCATCGTCTTTGGGTATAACACAAAAATCTGCTTCTGCATTCAAAAAATAATAATATACCCTGATTTCATTAAATTAAAAAGTACATGGAGGATAATCACAACATCTTGCGTGTTTTGTGCCCATAGCCGGTGCTTACTCGTAGATGTCATCTTTGGATTTCCCTACCCTATTTATGAAAACAAACTGTGTCATGATTGGTTAGTTATGTTTACTAACAATGAATTGGGATAGATTGGCTGTCAAATTGTTCTTTAAACTAGCAGTCGCTATGCTATGTTTCTGTATATTTCATTAATGGTTTGCATAGAATTATTTCCTTAGTCTTTGAAAAAGCCATGGAAATTAAGTAGCTGCATTATGTCTGCAAATTTTTTACAGATACTAAGACCCAAAATAATAATAAATTGTTTTAGAAGAAGTTTGGCAAAGACACAATAACACAGCTAAACTTTGGCTCAAGATCTCATAACATTGTGTTCTACTTTGAAATGTTTTCATAATGTGAAGTTCGTTAAACAAGAAGACTAAGACACAGAAAATACATCTGGTAATGTTGATCTGACAAATGTGTGGTTACTTTCTCACTGATGAAGAGAGAGGCCAATTTACCTTCAAGAATATAACACCAAAATAAATAAACTTTTCAAAAATAAGGATTGCATTGTTAGGTTCCATAATATAATCCTGCAAGTTAAAAAAGGTATATTTTTTTTAATACTTTTTGTATCAATTACTAGTCTTTCTATACATCTTTTCACTTTATTTTATACAGTAGGCCAATATTTTAGTATTTGTTTATAGTTTACTTGTCTCATTCAGCAGCCAAGTTAATTGATTTAACTCATTTTCTTTTTCTCCGGTATATCAAGTTTATTTTTTCAAGTTGTTGCTTTAATCTGCATTAACAAATTTGTATTTCTTTTTTTATTAGATGGTTATTTTGTACCAGATAAAGTGTAAAACATTTTGAACCATTCCATGGGGCATATGTATCAAGCTCCGTATGGAGCTTGATGCCCCGTGTTTCTGGCGAGCCTGCAGGCTCGACAGAAACAGCAGTTATGAAGCAGCGGTCACAAAGACCGTTGCTTCATAACCTGTCCACCTGCTCTGAGCAGGCGGACAGACATCGCCGGAAATCAACCCGATCGAGTACGATCAGGGGCAGTCTCTTTGAAAATGCTGATTATGTTTTCAATTTTATTAATTCATATTATCAGCTTTCTGATTACTTTAATAAATATTTTGAATAAAATGTTCCCCAGGTTTAAAAAAAAAAAAAGCATAAGTTGCAAATCATGACATACACACTTTCAACTTTGAATAAACCAGTTGCCAATTCAATTGTAACATAATTTTAAGGAATGTTGGGCATTATTATTAAATGAAATCCATTCCATGCACATTTTTGTGTGTTGTTTGCATAGACTGCAAATATATATATATATATATTACTAGTGGTCTATCCAAAAACATTTTCTATACACATTTTCACATGATTTTTACATTTAGGTCATTCAGTCATAAAGGGACAGTAAAGCTTTGAGATTTAGCTGTGGATAGTCACACTGCAGATGTATCCAGCCTAACACTGCTACATATCATTATTAGTTGTTTTTAACAGAAAACAACTACAAAACAATTCCCTTATTGCTAATTTAATGACAATGGAAAGCATAGTTGTTTGCAGATGCAAACCCAGATTGTCTCCTTTAAATAGGGCAAGTGGTGGATAAAGTTTTGCAAATGAAAATAACTGCAAATACATAAGGTGTTTATTTGTTTTGGCTGAAATGTTCTTCTATAGCAAGACAACAGAAATGTGTAACTTTGTATGCTGATTTGTTTTATGTACTGGATGGAAAGCAAATGCCTTTTTTTATGTTTTTTATGGTGTTTCCTCCAAAGACAATATTATCTTATACGGCCGGTTCATTGACAACCTTTTATGAACCCCTTAAGTCATTTGGACGTAGGTACTACATCACAGGCTGGTGGCATCTCCATTTCATATGGTAAGGAAGAACATATTTTTCTTCCCTTACCATATAAAGGCACTCTGTGTCACTGTCTGTATCAGCTTGGGTGATGCTGTGGGTGGAGTGGGAGGGAAGGAGGGAGGGAGGTGGATGGGTAGCACCTCACAGGAGGGGGGAGGGAGGGGAGGAATGGGAGGGTTCCCTTTGCGCGCTAGTATTTATACAATGAAGGTGATGGGATGTGGGAGAGAGAAAGGGGGGTAGGCTATTGAGGGGGGGCAGCTACACTACAGAAAATTGGCTTTTATGCCCAAAAAAATAAAAAAAAAAAACACTTTCTTGTTAGCAAACTGGGTACTGGCACAGTGGCAGACAAGATGACGGCAAATAGGTAGAGGGGGAGGGTTAGATAGCTATTGGGGGGGAGGTTGGGGGCTAAGGGGGGATCCAACACTGCAGAATAAATTTAAAATTGTATATATATATATATATATATAAGTCATTTATTTATTTTAGTACTGGCAGACTTTCTCTACACTAAAGCTAAAATTAACCCTACAAGATACCTAATTAACCCCTTAACTGCTGGGCATAATACAAGTGTGGTGCACAGCGGCACTTATGTGGCCTTCTAGTTACCAAAAAGCAACGCCAAAGCCATATATGTCTGATATTTCTGAACAACGGGGATCCCAGAGAAGCATTTACAACCATTTGTGCCATAATTGCACAAGTTGTTTGTAAATAATTTCAGTGAGAAACCTAAAGTTTGTGAAAAGTTAGTAAAAATTTTAATTATTTATTTTTATTTGATCGCAATTGGCGGTGAAATGGTGGCATAAAATATACCTAAATGGGCATAGATCAATAATTTGGGTTGTCTACTAGAAATAAATATATACATGTAAAGGGTTATGCAGGTATTCCTGACAGATATCATTGTTAAAATGTAACTTATCCAAATTTAAAAAAATAAAATGGTTTGGATGTAGCAAAGTGCTACTTGTTCTTATTGCCCTATAACTTGAAAAAAAAGTAAAGAACATGTAAACATTGATTTTGGGGGTCAAAGTTAAAAAAAAGTGTGTTTTTTTTAAAAGAAATTCATCATATTTTATCATTTTTTTATAGTAAATTATATGATATGATGAAAATAATTGTATCTTTAGAAAGTCCATTTGATGGCGAGAAAAACTGTATATAAATATGTGTGGGTACAGTAAATAAGAGGAAAATTAAAACTAAACACAAAAACCGCAAAAATGTAAAAATAGCCCTGGTCCCAAATGGTCAGAAAATTGAAAAATGGTCTGGTCACTAAGGGGTTAATATGATCGCATTTGACAGCGAAGTGGTGGCATGAAATATACTAAAATGGGCTTAGATCAATATCTTGGGTTGTCTTCTACTAAACAAAAATATATCGTTTTGATAGGTAAATAAATACATTTCTGTTTAAATGGAGTGATAGCAAAAATGCTTAAAATTCTCTGGTACTTTGGGCGTTTTTCTATAATATTCCCAATCCTTAAGGAGTTAATATGGAATGGCATGCTGATTACACAGCAGGATCATTTAGTACCTTAATGACAATGAGTACAAACTTTTAAAAAACATGTTTTCTGTATGTGGAATTTTAAGACCTAAAATTGGAATCTGTATAAGGTAGTATGCTCACCTCTACATTTAGGAAACATGCACCTAGATTACGAGTTTTGCGTTAGAAGCTGTGCGGTGCTAACGAACAGTTTATGCTCACCGCTCACTTACAGCGCTGGTATTACGGGTTTTTAGAAACCGGGCGTTAACCGCAAAAAAGTGAGCAAAGAGCAAAATTTAGCTCCACATCTCACCTCAATACCAGCGCTGCTTATGCTAGCGGTGAGCTGCTAAAACGTGCTCGTGCGCGATTTTCCCATAGGAATCAATGGGGGAGAGCTGGCTGAAAAAAAAACTAACACCTGCAAAAAAGCAGCGTAAAGCTCCTAACACAGCCCCATTGATTCCTATGGGGAAATAAAAGTTATGTCTACACCTAACACTCTAACATGAACCCTGAGTCTAAACACCCCTAATCTTACACGTATTAACCCCTAATCTGCCTCCCCCGACATTGCCGACACCTGCATTATATTATTAACCCCTAATCTGCCGCTCCGGACACCGCCGTCACCTACATTATAGTTATGAATTGCATACAAAGAGAGAAGCGCTCTACCAGGAACGAACAACAGCTCAGTGGCTTGTTCTATGGCGATTTACCACCCGGAAGCAGCCTCTTTTAGACCAGTGTGCTTTTCACAGAAGAAAACTATCCTGAAGTATATCAGTCTGATCCTGCCAAGTAAGGTCAGTCCAGCCCCGAAATACCAGGCAATTCTCCTCTGAGCAAGGAACATGACAACCCCAGACGATCGTTTCGTTATGAACCCCTAATCTGGTGCCCCCCAACATCGCCGAACCCTACATTATATTTATTAACCCCTAATCTGCTGCCCCCAATGTCGCTGCAACCCAACTACATTTATTAACCCACAACATCGCCACCAGTATAATAGAGTTATTAACCCCTAAACCTAAGTCTAACCCTAAGCCTAACCCCCCTAACTTAAATATAATTACATTAAATCTAAATAAAATTACTACAATTAACTAAATAATTCCTATTTAAAACTAAATACTTACCTATAAAATAAACCCTAAGCTAGCTACAATATAACTAATAGTTACATTGTAGCTAGCTTAGGGTTTATTTTTATTTTACAGGCAACTTTGTATTTATTTTAACTAGGTACAATAGTTATTAAAAAGTTATTAACTATTTAATAACTACCTAGTTAAAATAAAGACAAATTGTAAAATAAAACCTAACCTAAGTTACACTAACACCTAACACTACACTATAATTAAATAAATTAACTAAATTAAATACAATTAATTACAAATTAAATAAAATTATCTAAAGTACGAAAAAAACAAACACTAAATTACAGAAAATAAAATAATTACAAGATTTTTAAACTAACTACACCTACTCTAATCCCCCTAACAAAAAAAAACAAAAAAAACTCAAAATAAAAAAAGCCCTACCCTACACTAAATTACAAATAGCCCTTAAAAAGACCTTTTGCGGGGAATTGCCCCAAAGTAATCAGCTCTTTTACCTGTAAAAAAAAGTACAAATACCCCCCCAACATTAAAACCCACCACTCAGACAACCAACCCTACTCAAAAACCCACCCAATGCCCCCTTGAAAAAACCTAACACTAAACCCTTGAAGATCACCCTACTGGGAGATGTATTCACCCAACCTTGCAGAAGTGGTCCTGCAGACGGGCAGAAGTCTTCATCCAACCAGGCAGAAGTGGTCCTCCAGACAGGCAGAAGTCTTCATCCAGACGGCATCTACTATCTTCATCCATCCGGCGCGGAGCTGCTCCATCTTCAAGACATCCGTCGCGGAGCATCCTCTTCATCCGGAGTCTTCTTCAACAATTACGGTTCCTTTAAGTGACGTCATCCAAGATGGCGTCCCTTCAATTCTGATTGGCTGATAGAATTCTATGAGCCAATCGGAATTAAGGTAAGAAAAATCCTGTTGACTGATGCAATGGGATTGAGCTTGCATTCTATTGGCTGTTCCAATCAGCCAATAGAATGCGAGCTCAATCCTATTGGCTGATTGCATCAGCAAATAGGATTTTTCCTACCTTAATTCCAATTGGCTGATAGAATTCTTTTATGACGTCACTTAAAGGAACCGTCATTGTTGAAGGAGACTCCGGATGAAGAGGATGCTCCGCGTCAGATGTCTTGAAGATGGAGCCTCTCCGCGCCGGATGGATGAAGATATAAGATGCCTTCTGGATGAAGACTTCTGCCCGTCTGGAGGACCACTTCAGCCGGCTTCATTGAGGACTTCGGCCCGTTTGGGTGAAGACTTCTCAAGGTAGGGAGATCTTCAAGGGGTTAGTGTTAGGTTTTTTTAAGGGGGGATTGGGTGGGTTTTAGAGTAGGGTTGGTTGTGTGGGTGGTGGGTTTTAATGTTGGGGGGGATTGTAATTATTTTTTAATATATATAGTAGTACTAATGTAAAAAACAATAATATAAAAAAGTACCTAAAGTAAAAAACAATAATATAAAAAATAGTAACCAAAGTAAAACAAAAAATAATATAAAAAACAGCACTAAAGACACAGACATATAACATGCAAAAATTGCAATTTGCTGTTTAAAATTGGTACAATCCATTCTTCACAAACACCTAAATTGATTGTACAAATGATCATTTGATTTACTTAATAATCTACAAATTTGGCTCACAGAAATACATAGATGTCACAAATTAATTCTTATAAAAACTAATTAGATGGCATATGTTATCCTTTTGCGAAGAGGTCCCAAAAACCCAGTAGCAAAATAGTTTACACTCATCTCCTTCATGTTGATAGAACAAAGTTTTGTTGTTGTTAATTTTAATCAGCAGAAAATATCCTCTCAACATATGAACAAGAGAAATGTATTTATACATTTATTAATTGTTTTTCAGACTATGGAAGATAACTGTGTTCACGTTTTTTTCCAGATTACCATGGTAATCTGAGAGTAGTTCAATACCATGTTCAAAAAATAAAAATAGAACTCGCAACACAGTATATAAACATTTTCTTCCACATTATTTATTCAAAAATTATTAAAACATACAAAGCATAGTCACAGTACCCCTATATCACTCTGATGCATTTCAGCTTGAGAAAGACATAATCATAGATGATCTATGATTACAGCTTTTCCAAGCTGACAATCCTGCCTCCAAGATGTCTCCCATGATGTCCTATATACATTTTACCCCACTCCATTAGACTATCTCCCCTTGCAATGCTTCAAACCCCACCTTTTTACGAAGGATGACAACTCCTTCCATTAAAAAGAATCCAGCCACTACAGGTAAAGATGAGGGACAAATAACCCCATGCTTAAGGCTATCCTGGATATATTCTTCTAATGCCCTTTGTTAAGGCTGAGAGAGAAGGAAGATTTTCTTTTGGGAAGTGGTGCTCCAGGCATATGATTGATTGAACAGTCTTAACTGCGATGGGGAGGCAACACTTTTGCCTTCTTTTTGCAGAACACATCCATATAATTTGCAAATTCTTTTGGCAAGGATGGGATTACAGTCCACATCAGCGAACAGAGAGTTATATTGCTTTTTAGGCAAGTGAATGCAAAGCAGGAAACAGTCTGTTAGTTTACCTGTGGCCCAATCAAAGCTTTTTCAGTTATGTTGCTGCAACCAAGGAAATCCTAGAATAGCTGGGCAGAAAGGAGAGTCAATAACAGAAAAAGTGACCTTCTCTACATGTAGTAGCACAATCTGTAATGTTACAGGTGCAGATTTGAACTCTTCAATGCCTGTTCCTAATGGCTGACCACATTGAGTGGTTACATGGATTAGTCTTTTCTTTTGAAGATAAGGAAAGTGGTGTTTATTAGCAAATATAAAGTCTAGGAAGTTACCTGCAGCTCCAAAGTCTACAAATGCTTTGTAAGTCACAGAGGTCTTTTCAAAAAAAGAGAAGAGATCTGTAAGAAGTATTTTAGCTTTGTTGGAATCATTTATAAGATCTAACCCAGCTACTCTGACACAAGTTAGACCTTCCCTTTTAACTGGATGTGTAGGACAGGAGGTTACCAAATGCCATTTCAAGCCACAGTATAGGTAAAGACGCAGTGTTCTCCTTTTCAGTTTCTCTGCTTCAGTAAGATGAAGGTAGTTGATATCCATAGGCTCTGCTGCAGGTTCAGACTGTACTAAAGGTAAAGCTTCCACTAGAGATTGGAAGCAGGAGCCAGATAATAAGTTGGACAAATGACTATGCTCTTGATCGTGCTCCTGCATTCTTTCATGATATCTGACATCAAGTCGGATGAAGAAATCAATATAAGCTTTTAGATCCTTTGGAAGATCCTTGAAGACAAATTCATAATTTATTCGGTCTGAAAGACCCATGTGAAAAACTGCCCATAAAGCCCCTGAATCACAACTTGTCTCTGTCCCCAGCGTGTGGAACTCAACAGCATATTTGCCACTGTTTGTATGCCCTGATGGATTTCTAGTAGAGAACACTCAGCTGCAGCCGACCTGTTAGACTTATCAAAGACTTGTCTTAAGTGACAATACAAACGTTTCAGTATTATTCAGGAATTATGTTCCAAATAAGGCGAGACCCAGGCTAGGGCCTTCCTTTTAAGAAGCGATATGACAAAAGTCACAGGATGATTTCTAAAATGTAGGCAACACACATTCAGAAAGCCTCTAAAGTCATCCAGTTCAACCCCTATTTTTTCATGCAAAGGTAGTTTATGAGGCGCAGAAACAGCAGGCATCAACACAGGAGTTGGAACTGGTTTCCGGAGATTGAACAGGGGTAGTATGGTTATGCAGTAAGGTATTCATTCTATTTGTGAGTTCATTCTGCTTGACATCCTGGGTAGTGAGACGACTCTTGTGGGATTCAAGTTGCTGTTCCTGATGTGAGATGACCTTCACCAACTCATCCGCACCCACAGACATAGTGGCCTGTTTGTTATGTATGGTACAGCAGTGAGGTACGCCCTCCACTACTGTCAGCTAGTTGGAGGGTTCCCAAGTTATGGTATAGTTAATAGTGGAAAAGTGAATGAGGGCAAGGCAAAGACGTAGTGGAACAGGCAATGTCGGCAAAAGGCAGGTAATTTGGTACAAAAGGGTAATTCAAGCATGTAGTCAAGACAGGCAGGAAGTTGATACACAGACAAGCAATGAGGTACAGAATCAGCTGGCAAAAGAGTAGTCAGGTTAAGGTAATAATGGTCAGAGTAATAAATAAGCAATACATAGCAAAGCACACCCTAGAAGTCCAACAAACAGGCATGGAGGACAGGAAGTGATGAAGATTTTATAGAAATGGCTGATTGCAGATCTACCACAGCTGGCAGACAGGTGGAGCAAAAGAGTAAAAAACAAAACAAAAAATAGAGCTAAAACTAAAGCCAATCTGTGGTTCAGAGGTAACTCACTGCTATTAAAACCAACAGTCCTGGGTTCAATACCCATGTAGGCCATGACAGGTTTTGATATAGAATAGGATGTTATTGGAACTGAACTTGCTCTGTCTTACTATCCTTCGAGCTGGAAAACCTTTTGTGTAAATTACCCTTTTTTTATGAAATCTTAGGGGTATCAATTTCATGGGGAAAAATAAACAGCAAAGTTATTTCTCTCTTGTTATTTAATTGTACAAACTATACATATAGTTTTGATGGAATTAGTATACAAGCTATTATTCCCCTAATATTTGAAAATGATATTTGTTTAACTTGCTTTAAAATTATATTTTCCTGTTTATAAATAGACCAATCCAAGTTCTACTATTTTGCAGGAGTATTATTCTTCCTACAAATATTACCATCATATTTTTTTATATAAATGTCCTGATAGAATGTGATTTATTGTGATAGATTTAGAGTTTAAATTATAATTTTCAGAGCTACATAAGGTGGGATTTTTTTTATGGTCATCATGATTATATTCAGTGAAACCAAATGCACAGTCTACTATATTTTTTATTATCATGTTAGATGTCTTTCCAGTAAATCAACATATTTATGAGAAAGATTCATGCTACCAAATGCTAATTATTAAAACTAATCAGCTTAATGATAGTTGGTGCAATGCCAAACATGATTAGGCTCTGTGTTTTGAATCGCACATTAGGCCATTTGCATCTCCGTCTTGAACCATTCTTAACCCTTCCGAGGCAAAAAACAGTTTTTTTATTGCATATGTTTAACAAAAATAATACATAGAAACTTATGTTTAAATCAATTTTAAAGACTTTTAGGGGTTGATTTATCAAAGGCTTTCACCAGCCTTTGAGCCCCTACGGCTGCAGGTTCTTACACGAGAACCTGCACGCCATACTTAACAAGCAGCGGTCCTTAGATCGCTGCTTTGTTAACCTCTTCGCCACCTTTTGTTTGGTGAAATTCAATCTCCCCGGTCTGTTCCGACCCGGAAAATTGACAGCTCCTGCCTGCTCGTGATCGGCTGTGCTCAGGTAGGGGGCGGGATTGCACGCAATCGCAAAATAAAGCTTGTGTGCAATGCTGAATTCATCCAGGAGAATTCAGTCCGCTAGAGGCGAGCTGCGGTGGACAGGGGTGTGTATATGCACCCCTGTCCACCTCAGCTTGATAAATCGCCCCCTTAATGTAATTTCAGAAATATTCCTGAGACATCAAGTGAGCAAATTAACATTGTATACATTAGAAGAACTATATTTATGAATGCTTCCAGCCATTGACGGTAAGACAGTCGGTGATGAAATGTGCAGAATCACAAAAAAAGTAAAGAAAGGTATTTGATTGTGTAGAGAGTGTTTAGAGTTAAATATGGAGTTTGAAATGGGGAGGGGGGGGTCATGATTAGCCTAGTAGCAAAGGGGATGGGTCATTTTTAGGATTATCAATAGAGTAGGATATTGCAGATAGGGTTAATTGTTAATAGTATTAAAGGTTATAACAATAGTATCTATGTAATAAAAGTATTGTTGCTATAGAGGTTAAAAGGATATGATTGTATTTTAAATTAAGAGAAAATGCGCTTTACGGAGCACATCTGAGTAAGCCACTAATCCAAGAGTAACCTCTAGCAGACTATAATATACTCAGTAAAGTATCAATTAAATACTTTTTTACAAGGCCACTCCATTAAGAGGAACTGATGCACAATAGTACATTTCTGTGCATTTTTACAAAAAAGTTGTATCAGTTCTGTGTTAGGTAGACTGCATATTGAGATGTTTTTCATGTATATTTATCAATGTATAACTCACCTACCAAATATGCAGTCATGGCTATTTGTGTAATAAACATTTCAAGCATTTTAAAATTTACATTACAGGATGCAGTTACCTAATATTTCCTATGACTTCTTGTTTTAGCTACTAATCAGCAAGTATCGCTGAATGAAAAACTGCATCACTACATTTCTTCAGGTAGATCTTAAAGCACAGTAAAGTATTTTTATATAAATGTATAAAATATATCAACAAAAATATCTGTATGCAAAAGAAATATTATAAAATAATTGACCACATTGTCAATTTATTAGCATAAATTACAATGCAATGCAGATTAAAAGCAGTTTGGTGATACACAACTTGGAAAATGTTTCTGGATTTCCTTGCATTGGCCAATGTTAGAGCATTTTTATTGCACTGCTGCTAGGTTATACATATACTTAAAATCAGACTTTCAAAACCAGATCTGTAATGTACTACCGGTCCAGAACTGCACATGCTGTCTGAACCAATCAGATATGGCATATGTGCCTATCCACTAATTACTGGCTGTGTTCAGCTCTTGTGTATTGTCATATGAGAGCTGACTTTAACTATGTATTTAATCCCTTTTGGGGGAGGAGGGTTAAAAACAGATTTTGGTTCAAACAATAATGCCTGTTAGAGCATTTTATTATTTATTATTTTCCTTATGTTTGAGGAAATCCAATTTCTTGAAACAGTGGAAAAAAATAATTTGCTCAGGTAACTTACAGCAAAAGCATGAAAAATAAATAATGACTAAATCTTCCAATGCTATTTTATTTCCCCTCATTAAACATTTTATGAGGAAATTGTATTTTGAGTTGTATATCCCTTTCATAAATACTCCATCCCCCTCAAAAAAACTCTATCAAAGTTTTTTTTATTTATTTATTTTTTTTGCTATTAATACAAAGTCTACATTTTTCTCTGATTTTAGTAATGTGAAGCCAAAATCATTCTGCATTACATAATTCTGTGGATGTCTACAATAATAATCCTTATTGTTGAAAAAAGAGAGAGAAGGTACCCAAATTCCAAAAAAAAGTAAAAAATTGCTTTATTCACAAATAATTTAAAAATAACAACATGGAGCACACAAAAGTGTGTATGGTTTGTTCCTTATTGTTATTTCCCCTAATTATGTTGATGCTTTATTCATATATCATGCCCATACCTTGTATTGAAATACATTTACATTTCATGCTTGTAGCTATCTAATTGTGAATACATTTGGCTTTGGTCAGTGGTTCGATAAATGTTAGTCTCTGTTATCAACACACACTCAACAAATGTCATTTTTAAAAATATTGAAACAAGCAGTGACTCTTTTCTTCTATATGCAATGTATTATCTTAATGTATCTCTGACCAGTATAATGCACCCAAAGGATAATTAAAATGTTCTCCTAAGCTTAATATGCATAAAGTAGCTCCAGATCTCCATTTCTGATTTAGGGCCTAATTACAAGTGGAGCATTATTTAAAGCTCCCAGTTGAGTGTTAACTGCACTAGAAGTAAGCTTTTTGCGCACGCCAGGTAGCACTCATATTACAAGTTGAGAGTAAACTGTTTTCGCTCGTGCGCTAACCCGACAAACGTAAAAAGACGAATATTACTCGTTCAATAACCTATTCCCCTATAGAAGTTATTGGAACAAAAAAGTGGAAAAAAACACCATACTTGTGTGCAAACCTGATCGCATATTTTCAAGTGTGCTAACCCAACATTAATATATTAATATTTCACATTCCAATGTTCTTTACATAGAAGAATATGTTCTATTTATTCATAAATGCATTTCTACATACATCTGATGGTATTTTGGTACAATATATATATCTATTTATAAATACTTAGAACATATTCTGCTATGTGCAGAACATTGGAATGTGAAATGTTACAAAATTAATCAAAAATACATTACAAAGTACAGGTACAAATCCCCAAATCCGGAATCCTAAATCCAACTATTACCTAAAGCAACAACTATTACCTTTCTGATTACAGCACTGTACTATCTTTCTGAGGGAGGGTACTATGTAAACAAAAGTATTCAAAATGATATAAAACTGTCTTTAGGTTGCATGTATAAGCTGTATAATGACATGTAACAATATTGCATTAAATACATAAGACATTGTTGTTTACACTTGGTCATTCCCTCTCCATTTTACAGCTGCAAATATTCCCAAATCCAAACCTTTTCCAGTCCCAAGCAATATGGACAAAGGGTTTTATACTTGTATATATCCCCAATTAAACACATTGTTATACACTGTGTGCAGAATTATTAGGCAAATGAGTATTTTGACCACATCATCCTCTTTATGCATGTTGTCTTACTCCAAGCTGTATAGGCTCGAAAGCCTACTACCAATTAAGCATATTAGGTGATGTGCATCTCTGTAATGAGAAGGGGTGTGGTCTAATGACATCAACACCCTATATCAGGTGTGCATAATTATTAGGCAACTTCCTTTCCTTTGGCAAAATGGGTCAAAAGAAGGACTTGACAGGCTCATAAAAGTCAAAAATAGTGAGATATCTTGCAGAGGGATGCAGCACTCTTAAAATTGCAAAGCTTCTGAAGCGTGATCATCGAACAATCAAGCGTTTCATTCAAAATAGTCAACAGGGTCGCAAGAAGCGTGTGGAAAAACCAAGGCGCAAAATAACTGCCCATGAACTGAGAAAAGTCAAGCGTGCAGCTGCCAAGATGCCACTTGCCACCAGTTTGGCCATATTTCAGAGCTGCAACATCACTGGAGTGCCCAAAAGCACAAGGTGTGCAATACTCAGAGACATGGCCAAGGTAAGAAAGGCTGAAAGACGACCACCACTGAACAAGACACACAAGCTGAAACGTCAAGACTGGGCCAAGAAATATCTCAAGACTGATTTTTCTAAGGTTTTATGGACTGATGAAATGAGAGTGAGTCTTGATGGGCCAGATGGATGGGCCCGTGGCTGGATTGGTAAAGGGCAGAGAGCTCCAGTCCGACTCAGACGCCAACAAGGTGGAGGTGGAGTACTGGTTTGGGCTGGTATCATCAAAGATGAGCTTGTGGGGCCTTTTCGGGTTGAAGATGGAGTCAAGCTCAACTCCCAGTCCTACTGCCAGTTTCTGGAAGACACCTTCTTCAAGCAGTGGTACAGGAAGAAGTCTGCATCCTTCAAGAAAAACATGATTTTCATGCAGGACAATGCTCCATCACATGCGTCCAAGTACTCCACAGCGTGGCTGGCAAGAAAGGGTATAAAAGAAGAAAATCTAATGACATGACCTCCTTGTTCACCTGATCTGAACCCCATTGAGAACCTGTGGTCCATCATCAAATGTGAGATTTACAAGGAGGGAAAACAGTACACCTCTCTGAACAGTGTCTGGGAGGCTGTGGTTGCTGCTGCACGCAATGTTGATGGTGAACAGATCAAAACACTGACAGAATCCATGGATGGCAGGCTTTTGAGTGTCCTTGCAAAGAAAGGTGGCTATATTGGTCACTGATTTGTTTTTGTTTTGTTTTTGAATGTCAGAAATGTATATTTGTGAATGTTGAGATGTTATATTGGTTTCACTGGTAAAAATAAATAATTGAAATGGGTATATATTTGTTTTTTGTTAAGTTGCCTAATAATTATGCACAGTAATAGTCACCTGCACACACAGATATCCCCCTAAAATAGCTATAACTAAAAACAAACTAAAAACTACTTCCAAAACTATTCAGCTTTGATATTAATGAGTTTTTTGGGTTCATTGAGAACATGGTTGTTGTTCAATAATAAAATTAATCCTCAAAAATACAACTTGCCTAATAATTCTGCACTCCCTGTATACCATATATGCTTAATGCAATGTTTACATCATCTTTTTTTTTTAATAGAAATAGTTGAAATAGCATTGTTATGTGTATATATATATACACACACATAAATACTGTAACACTCTCAAACCGGAGTGGGTACACATCCTATGTAAATTCTCATATCATAAAGGCACAACAATTGCTAATCAACTGGCCCCCAGTGAAATAAGAATGGAAAATCCAAACAGTTATTGGCTAGTCATTAAAGGCATGCACAAATGTGGATACAGTTCATGCATCCCTTGTAGCTTTGGCGTATTTTACACTACATTTACATCAACAATAACAGGAAAACAATATACATTGAAGGATTGCGTAAACTGTAGGTCAAAGAATGTAATTTATCTCATTTGGTGCACTTGTAACAACAAGCAATACATAGGTTGTACTTCAAAAGAGGTCAGTGAAAGAGTGAGAGAACACCTATCAGAGATAAAAAGGTCATACAAATGTTCAGGTCTAGCCACTCATTTAATTGAAGATCATCAAAACATAAATACTACACTGAGATGGAAAGTTATAGAGCAAGTTAAACGTCCTAAGAGAGGGGGCGATGCTAACAGGCTGCTATTCAAAATGGAAGCGTTTTTTATCTTCTACATGGAGACTCGCATTCCCAAAGGGTTCAACTCTACCCTTGACCTTATCAATTTTTGGGAATAGCTGCTTATTATCATCCCTATATAAACTAGTGTATATGTGAATATACACATTATTACTAACTATTGAATAGTATTTGGATACCTATCCAAGGATTGATGATATAATGTATAATATATTCAATTATCTAATAAATACATTTAGTTGTTAACATTCTCTCTACGTTTTCTGGTATTTAAAGTGACAGTGAAAGGCCAGGTTTAATTTGGATGCTACACAAAGGGTTAATCTGACTCCGCATATAGATATACATAACTTTATTTGATTACTTATCTGTCACTCATCTATAGAGACATTGAGTATATAGTACAGATACAAATTAATTTTTATCTATGGATAGGTTTATTTTAACCTTGTTACCAATAGTCAATAACCTTTTTACCTTATATATAATATCCTTACAACTATGCTACAGTCTCTTGTAATTAGAGTCATGCTGGTATGAGGCTCTTTAAGATAAAATATCAGTATGTTATCTATAATCACTACTCTACAATATGTGTAACTCAATTAGTCCACCTTAAGATGTACAATCAATTTGCAATATCTCATGTGACCTAGGTTTGTCCAATGGTCACTCGGTAGTGTTTTTAAATACTGTCTGGTGTTTTAGCTAGTCATGCTTATGATTAAGGCAAAACATGTCAATCATGACTTTTTGCCGTTTTAAAGTGATGCAATAAAATTTGGAAAGTTTTACTCTGAAGATGTGCCGGTTTTCTTTTTTACATTGATGGTTTTTGGATTCCCCCTATACACCTGGCACCTTCCACTGATCCACTATTGAGTAAAGAGCTGATTGGTACACTGGTGGTCACAAGGTCTGTGACGCGGAGAAAAAAAACGGAGCAGGAAGTACTACGGAGTGAGTACAAACACAAGGGAGAGAGCTGAACATCCCAACACGGTGAAACTAGCAGAGACACAAGCTGAATTCCGGAACGACAGAAACAAAACAGAGCCACCTTGGGACCAGGAAAAGGTGAAGATATCACCGGTCGATTGGGAAGACACTGTTAGCTTCTCTCCTGCATACAGAGCTTTATAATGCCTGCTGTGAAGAGGGATACCTCTCTCCTGTCTCACCCATACTGTTGAACTGTTTGTTGCAATTGTTTCCTGCATATTGTATGTTATTGCTATCCTGCGCATAGGAAATATAGTGTTCTGAGCTGACTGATATAATACTGTATGTTGATCGTTTACACATCCTATGACCCTGAAAAACTCACAGCCCTGTGTGCTCACCAGCACTAACAGACAGCTGCACACCTTTCAGGGACTCCGGCAGTTAGTTCCAGACATGCCTGGGTGCAAAGCCCATTGGGAAAATTACAAAGAATGTGTACCCAGTCCAGTTTGAGAGTGCAGTCCATTTCTGTGGGAAAATTACAAAGGACCTGTGCCACCCTTGTTTTTATCTCAGTGTATTTGGTTGAAAGCATGCATTGTGTGGCTCTAGGGGACCCATGGAGAAAGAGACCTTGACATGGCCCAGGGCCTATCACCATTTGGTCAGATGCTGTAACTAACTCTTCCATTTTCCTTTCAATTTAGCTGTATGCTTGCAAGAGAGTGCAATACTTATTTTTTATATACTATATATATATATTTGTATAAATATAAAGTAAGAATAACATTTTCTTCAGAGTGAGGAACGCACTTGGATAGTACTCCTTCGGTTAGCTTGAGCAAAATCCAGAACAGAGCTTTTTAACACTCCCAATAGAAGTCGTTCACTCAAGTGAAAGAGTTGTTAGGATTCAATAACCCTATTATTTGTGCTCCACTTGTACACCACTCTGAACAGTGTCTGGGAGGCTGTGGTTGCTGCTGCACGCAATGTTGATGGTGAACAGATCAAAACACTGACAGAATCCATGGATGGCAGGCTTTTGAGTGTCCTTGCAAAGAAAGGTGGCTATATTGGTCACTGATTTGTTTTTGTTTTGTTTTTGAATGTCAGAAATGTATATTTGTGAATGTTGAGATGTTATATTGGTTTCACTGGTAAAAATAAATAATTGAAATGGGTATATATTTGTTTTTTGTTAAGTTGCCTAATAATTATGCACAGTAATAGTCACCTGCACACACAGATATCCCCCTAAAATAGCTATAACTAAAAACAAACTAAAAACTACTTCCAAAACTATTCAGCTTTGATATTAATGAGTTTTTTGGGTTCATTGAGAACATGGTTGTTGTTCAATAATAAAATTAATCCTCAAAAATACAACTTGCCTAATAATTCTGCACTCCCTGTATACCATATATGCTTAATGCAATGTTTACATCATCTTTTTTTTTAATAGAAATAGTTGAAATAGCATTGTTATGTGTATATATATATACACACACATAAATACTGTAACACTCTCAAACCGGAGTGGGTACACATCCTATGTAAATTCTCATATCATAAAGGCACAACAATTGCTAATCAACTGGCCCCCAGTGAAATAAGAATGGAAAATCCAAACAGTTATTGGCTAGTCATTAAAGGCATGCACAAATGTGGATACAGTTCATGCATCCCTTGTAGCTTTGGCGTATTTTACACTACATTTACATCAACAATAACAGGAAAACAATATACATTGAAGGATTGCGTAAACTGTAGGTCAAAGAATGTAATTTATCTCATTTGGTGCACTTGTAACAACAAGCAATACATAGGTTGTACTTCAAAAGAGGTCAGTGAAAGAGTGAGAGAACACCTATCAGAGATAAAAAGGTCATACAAATGTTCAGGTCTAGCCACTCATTTAATTGAAGATCATCAAAACATAAATACTACACTGAGATGGAAAGTTATAGAGCAAGTTAAACGTCCTAAGAGAGGGGGCGATGCTAACAGGCTGCTATTCAAAATGGAAGCATTTTTTATCTTCTACATGGAGACTCGCATTCCCAAAGGGTTCAACTCTACCCTTGACCTTATCAATTTTTGGGAATAGCTGCTTATTATCATCCCTATATAAACTAGTGTATATGTGAATATACACATTATTACTAACTATTGAATAGTATTTGGATACCTATCCAAGGATTGATGATATAATGTATAATATATTCAATTATCTAATAAATACATTTAGTTGTTAACATTCTCTCTACGTTTTCTGGTATTTAAAGTGACAGTGAAAGGCCAGGTTTAATTTGGATGCTACACAAAGGGTTAATCTGACTCCGCATATAGATATACATAACTTTATTTGATTACTTATCTGTCACTCATCTATAGAGACATTGAGTATATAGTACAGATACAAATTAATTTTTATCTATGGATAGGTTTATTTTAACCTTGTTACCAATAGTCAATAACCTTTTTACCTTATATATAATATCCTTACATCTATGCTACAGTCTCTTGTAATTAGAGTCATGCTGGTATGAGGCTCTTTAAGATAAAATATCAGTATGTTATCTATAATCACTACTCTACAATATGTGTAACTCAATTAGTCCACCTTAAGATGTACAATCAATTTGCAATATCTCATGTGACCTAGGTTTGTCCAATGGTCACTCGGTAGTGTTTTTAAATACTGTCTGGTGTTTTAGCTAGTCATGCTTATGATTAAGGCAAAACATGTCAATCATGACTTTTTGCCGTTTTAAAGTGATGCAATAAAATTTGGAAAGTTTTACTCTGAAGATGTGCCGGTTTTCTTTTTTACATTGATGGTTTTTGGATTCCCCCTATACACCTGGCACCTTCCACTGATCCACTATTGAGTAAAGAGCTGATTGGTACACTGGTGGTCACAAGGTCTGTGACGCGGAGAAAAAAAACGGAGCAGGAAGTACTACGGAGTGAGTACAAACACAAGGGAGAGAGCTGAACATCCCAACACAGTGAAACTAGCAGAGACACAAGCTGAATTCCGGAACGACAGAAACAAAACAGAGCCACCTTGGGACCAGGAAAAGGTGAAGATATCACCGGTCGATTGGGAAGACACTGTTAGCTTCTCTCCTGCATACAGAGCTTTATAATGCCTGCTGTGAAGAGGGATACCTCTCTCCTGTCTCACCCATACTGTTGAACTGTTTGTTGCAATTGTTTCCTGCATATCGTATGTTATTGCTATCCTGCGCATAGGAAATATAGTGTTCTGAGCTGACTGATATAATACTGTATGTTGATCGTTTACACATCCTATGACCCTGAAAAACTCACAGCCCTGTGTGCTCACCAGCACTAACAGACAGCTGCACACCTTTCAGGGACTCCGGCAGTTAGTTCCAGACATGCCTGGGTGCAAAGCCCATTGGGAAAATTACAAAGAATGTGTACCCAGTCCAGTTTGAGAGTGCAGTCCATTTCTGTGGGAAAATTACAAAGGACCTGTGCCACCCTTGTTTTTATCTCAGTGTATTTGGTTGAAAGCATGCATTGTGTGGCTCTAGGGGACCCATGGAGAAAGAGACCTTGACATGGCCCAGGGCCTATCACCATTTGGTCAGATGCTGTAACTAACTCTTCCATTTTCCTTTCAATTTAGCTGTATGCTTGCAAGAGAGTGCAATACTTATTTTTTATATACTATATATATATATTTGTATAAATATAAAGTAAGAATAACATTTTCTTCAGAGTGAGGAACGCACTTGGATAGTACTCCTTCGGTTAGCTTGAGCAAAATCCAGAACAGAGCTTTTTAACACTCCCAATAGAAGTCGTTCACTCAAGTGAAAGAGTTGTTAGGATTCAATAACCCTATTATTTGTGCTCCACTTGTAATCTAGGCCTTAATGTTGAATAACTGATTAAGAGTTAGAAAAAAGACCCAATAATGTTAACAGGAGAGTTGTCTGTGTTTGTAAAAATAGACATACTCAGAATTATTCTTCAATCAGTGTGTCATTTTTAATAAACAAATCACCTGTCATCAAAAATGTTTTATTTTTAATATAAAGATTATAAAGATTTAAAGGACCAGTAAATACAGTAGATTTGCATAATCAACAAACACATGATAAAAAGACAATACAATAGAACTTAGGCCCCTATTTAAGAAAGTCTGGCGGACCTGATCAGGTCCGCCAGTCCTCACTGAATACGGCGAGCAATACGCTCACCGTATTCAGCATTGCACCAGCCAATGGGCCTCCAGCAGGGTGGTGTCAATCAACCCGATCGTACTCGATCGGGTTGATTTCCGGCGATGTCTCTCCACCCATCTTTGTGACCGCTGCTTCATAAATGCTGTTTCTGGCGAGCCTGCAGGCTCGCCAGAAACACGGGGCATCAAGCTCCATTCGGAGCTTGATAGATAGGCCCCTTAGTCTGAACTTGAATGAATAGTAGATTTTTTTCCTTACAAATTTCAAAGTTATATCTATTTCCACTACCCTGGTACCATGTGACAGCCATCAACTAATCACAAATGCATATATGTATATTTTGTGAACTCTTGATCATGCTCAGTAGGAGCTGGTGACTCAAAAAGTGCGAATATAAAAAAAACTGTACACATTTTGTTAATGGAAGTAAATTGGAAACTTGTTTAAAATTGCTGCTCTATATGAATCATTAAAGTTTAATTTTGATGTGAGTGTACCTTTAAGATGTACTAAACCTAAATAATCAAAAGAAGCATTCCCACCATAAGGATAATTAGATAATTCCCTAGGACATCATATGATCAAAATTGATACATACTTTCTAACCTAAAAGGAGACTGCTACTTCCTGCAAAAATTATGTCAAATATGAACTCCCAAATTCATGTCACTAATTGTAGTGTTACAGCAACTTATACTTTAAATTTAAAATGTAAAACCATCTGAAGTTTAGGCTACAGTGTAAATAAAATGGCCAAAAGCAAATTCAGAGTACAAATTGTATTATTGCCATAATACTGGTTTTATTCTCCAAATATGTGTGGATTGTTGGTGTATGCCAAATGTAGGGACCATTCTTGGTTGTTTTCAAAGTGACTAACTATGTAGATCTAATAAGACACAACTAAGAGATCTGCCACTAGCCCCAAATGGGACATTTGAACAGAGACTTTATTATATGTTATATAGATATGTCATATCATATATCCAATTCTATTAAAACTCATTGATGACACTTATAGATGAAATATGTCTTTAACATAATGCTTGTTGTTCTGGCATGTAAGCAGTTAACACATACAAAGCTTATAATAAATTATCTCTTTAACTACCTTTATAAACCCAAAGAATTGTTGTTGAAAAGTGCTGGTTGCTGCTTTGGAGATATAACTGTATACAAGCATCAACTAGACTTATCCACATTTTATCTTTTGTGGTTCCGATAGAGCATGTAATTTTAAGCAACTTTCTAATTTACTCCTATTATCAATTTATCTTCGTTCACTTGCTATCTTTATTTGAAAAAGAAGGCATCTAAGCTTCTTTTTTGGTTCAGTACTCTGGACAGAACTTTTTTATTGGTGGATGAATTTATCCACCAATCAGCAAGAATAACCCAGGTTATTCATCAAAAATGGGCCGGCATCCAAACTTACATTCTGCATTTCAAATAAAGATACCAAGAGAATGAAGAAAATTTGATAATAGGACTAAATTAGAAAGTTTGTTAAAATTGCATGCTCTATCTGAATCACAAAAGAAAAAATTTGGGTTCAGTGTCCCTTTAAGAGCTTTCATACCTCTTGATACACCTGATGAATAGAGCAGCGTGTAACAAGCACCATGTTCCAAGTTTTCATACTGTAGTGAGTAACCTATGCCTTTTTTACTACAATGCTGTTTGCTTTCACTTTCAATGTTATCATTATGTGTAGCTCTAGGAATCATAGAATGTTTTTTATACCTAAAGAGAAAATAAAAATGTTAAAGGGACAGTCTAGGCCAAACTAAACTTTCATGATTCAGATAGAGCATGAAATTTTAAACAATTTTCCAATTTACTTTTATCTCCAATTTTGCTTTGTTCTCTTGGTATTCTTAGTTGAAGGCTTAACCTAGGAGGTTCATATGCTAATTTCTTAGGCCTTGAAGCCTACCTCTTTCAGATTACATTTTAACAGTTTTTCACCACTAGAGGGTGTTAGTTCACGTATTTCATATAGATAACACTGTGCTCGTGCACGAGAAGTTATCTGCGAGCAGGCACTGATTGGCTAGACTGCAAGTCAGTCAAAAGAACTGAAAAAGGGGCAGTTTGCAGAGGCTTAGATACAAGATAATTACAGAAGTTAAAAGTATATTATTATAACTGTGTTAGTTATGCAAAACTGGGAAATGGGTAATAAAGGGATTATCTATCTTTTAAAACAATAACAATTCTGGTGTAGACTATCCCTTTAAAAAATGAAAAAAACGTTGCCATGATCTTCTCCCCGCCCCATATATGGAGTGATATAAATGCAGTGCTTCTGACAACGCCAGAGAAAAAAACAGATATGTTTCAGTTCCTTTCAGCAGGAGCATCCATAGTGAAACCAGTAATGTAACAGACATAGCATAGCCAGACCATTATGGCCTCTATTCAAAAATAAATGTGCTTTATTTGGAAGCAGATTCCCTTTAATCTGCATTATGCCGCTTATTCAAAAAGAAATGCAGGCAAGAACCACTGCCAATATTTGTGAGAATAGCAGGGAGCTTTCCAGCACTATAGCGCTTGTAAGGAAACAAGAATACAAGAGTTTCTATTTTCTGGGGGTTTCTTTCACAGTTTTTATTTTTATTTTAAAGAGATAGTCTAGTCAAAATTAATCTTTCATTATTCAGATAGAGCATGCAATCTTAAAGGTACATGAAACCCAAAACATTTCTTCCATGATTCAGATAGAGAATACAATTTTAAACAACTTTCTAGTTTATTTCTATTATCTAATTTGTTTCATTCTCTTGGTATCATTTGTTGAAGGAGCAGCAATGCACTACTAGTTTGTAACTACACAAATGTGTGAGCCAATGACAATCGGTATATATATGCAGCCGCCAATCAACAGTGAAAACCTAGGTTCTTTGCTGTTCTAGATAAACCTTTCAGCAAATGATAACAAGAGAAGGAAGCAAAATAAATAATAGAAGTAAATTGGAAAGCCGTTTAAAATTATATTCTCTATCTGAATCATGAAAGAAAAATGTTGGGTTTCATGTCCCTTTAAGCAACTTTCTAATTTACTCTTATTATCAATTTTTCTTCAGTCTTTTGGTATTTTTATTTGAAAAAGCAAGAATGTAAGCTTAGGAGCCGGCCCATTTTTGTTTCAGAACCTGGGTAGCACTTGCTGATTGGTAGTTACATTCTATCTGAATCATGAAAGTTGTTTTGACTAGGCTATCCCTTTAAATGGACAGTCTACACCAGAATTTTTATTGTTTAAAAGATACATAATCCCTTTATTACCCATTCTCTAATTTTGCATAACCAACACTGTTATATTAATACACATTTTACCTCTGTGATTACCTTGTATCTATGCCTCTGCAAACTGCCCCCTTATTTCAGTTCATTTGACAGACTTGCATTTTAGCCAATCAGTGCTGACTCCTAGGTAACTCCACATGCATGAACAAAATGTTATCTATATGACACACATAAACTAACGATCTCTAGTGGTGAAAAACTTTCAAAATGCATTCAGATAAGAGGGGGCCTTCAAGGTCTAAGAAATTAGTATATGAATCTCCTAGGTTTAGCTTTCAACTAATAATACCAAGAGAACAAAGAAAAATTGGTGATAAAAGTAAAATGGAAAGTCGTTTAAAATGACATGCCCTATCTGAATCATGAAAGTTTATTTATTTTTCTAATTTTCCGTATTTTTTTCTGTAATTTAACTTAAGGGGTTCTTTGTGTGATTAGAGACATTAAGATGAAATATTTCATTGTACAAAAATTATAATGATATACTTTGCATGTAAAAGTACTTTGTTACTGCATTTCTGTCTGGATCTATTTTATCCATTGGTTACGATGGTGCTAAAAAAAGATTTGCAAAAATAATTCATGTGTGTTTGTATTCTCACTTGCTTTTTTGATTGACATTCCAAAACAACATGGCTGCCGGAAGTGTGACATATTGCAGCCGCAAATATTTTCCTGCCACATTTCACACATTGGACAAATAGCTGCATATATCAGAAAGAACGCTTGATTTTGAATGCTGCTTCTTGATTTTGAGACAAGCTTTTAAGAGAATCAGCATAGAAACATAGATTTTGATGACAGATAAGAACCATAGGCCAAACAAATCTGCCTAATATTTCCTAAAAGTATAAACGTATCTAGTTGGTAAGATAGCCTTATGCTTATCCTAGGCATTTTTAAAGTCATCCAATGTGTTTGTCATTACCACCTCTTGTGGAAGTTTGATCCATGAATCAATCATCCTTTCTGTAAAGAAGTATGTGTGCAAATTACTCTTGAATCTACTAACCTTTAGCTTGAGGTCATAGCCTCAGTTTTGCTTCATTTTGAATTGCTCAAATCACATTAAACTTAAGTTTTAAAGTTGTATTTAGATGAATTTATGACTAGAATGAAGTATTTGGACATTTAAAAATTTTTTTAACTGTAACATTATTCAAAATTATATAACATTGCTAATTAATTTGCACATGCCAATAATTGATATAATTAGTTAAATGATGTTAATCATCAAACAAATTAGACAGCCGTCATCACTATATATTTAATTAGCTAATATATTTTACTTTTGCGTTGGGAACTTAATCTTATTTCTTTCCACAAAGTTCTGTGAAAGACCATATAAAAATGTTATTTAAAAAAACCTTATAGGGGGATATCAAAAGTCTACACACCCTTATGTAATTGCAGGTTTTCAGAAATATCAACAATGTAAAAGTCATACAGTCAGTCTGTAATTTGACCTTTCAACAGACCTTTAATGCAGGCTCTAGGATACTCCACCCTAAGCCTCCACGCTGTTAGCCCTGCTCGCGGCACTGTGCCGAAGATCACTGCGACATCTCCAAACCAACCAAAAATGCACAATTCTAGTCAGTATGTTGTTCCTTAGATGATTCGCTTTGCTTTGCACCAAACATATCTTTCACATTTTATGCTGAAAAGTTCAACCTTTGTCTTGTCAGACCATAGCATATTTTCCTACATGGTTTGGGGGGTACTAAATTATTTTTTTGCCATAATTTAGATAGGCTTGAATGTTCCTTTTTCTAATAAAAGATTTCCATCTTTGCACCCTATCCCATAGCTCAGACATGTGCAGAATATGTGAGATAGTGGTCACATGCAAGGAGTGACCATTACCTGCCAGAAATTCCTGTAGCTACTTCAGTGTTGCTGTTGGCCTCTTGATAGCCTGCCTGTTTTTTTCCTCATTCTTTCATAAACTTTGGAGGGTTATCCTGATCTTTGCAATGTCTCTGTGCTGCAATATTTTCTCCTGTTCAGTGATCCAAGGTATATCCTATATTGTTTTATATCCACCTCCTTTTCAAACAAATAGCTCTTTTAGTTTGATTGGCAACTCTTTGTGGACCATGGCTCTCCCAGTAAGATGTAACTCCAAACATTCAAGCAAATCCTATAGCAACAACATACTTCAATCTAGGTTTACTCAGAATCACTTTCTTTAACCCTTTCGTGACAGGGTTAAAGTGCCTATATCGGAACACCTGTTACGATGTAGACAAATTGAAACTATGCGATCGTGCATACGATCGCGAGATTTCAATTATTGGATCGCATCTGGGGGGTGTCCCTACAACCCTAGGAACGCCCTCCAGACCGCGATCAAGTCCTTGAAGCACAGAAGGCTTCAGGACAGCCGTTTGTTATGACGTTCTATTCTGTCATAACGGCTTTAAAGCCCAGTGTAAATATGACGGAATAGAACGGCATAACGGCGTTAAAAGGTTAATGGCAGGTGTATGCTATTTACCTGCAGGCATAATTTAGAATGCAATTGGTTAACTGTGAAAACAACTAGAGCCCTCAGCGTTTACAGACTTGTGCATGGTGGTGTTGTTGTTTTTTTGTTTGTTTGTTTGTTTGTTTTCATAATTTAAAATGTTCCTAATCATTAACTTTTTGTTTTATTTCTCTGGATTTTTGTTTGTTGGAAGATTCCATTAGAGAATTAAAAAGTCTGACATTTACATTGTTATTTCTGTCTTCATATTTCAAAAACCTGCAATTTTATAAGGGTTTGTAGACTTTTTATATTCACTGTAATTTGAACATGTTATAGTTAATTGACTTAATATTTACTGCTGATGATTCTCTGTTATCATTGGCACAAAACAGGGATATCATTTGCCACTTCTTGCTTATATGCTAGTCATGGATCTTTGGCTGCAAAGGTAGTCCCAATTATTAAAGGAGTAGAGATGGGGATAAATTGATTTCTTCTCATATAACAGGATATTTTTTTATCATTTAATCATTGCTAGCCTTGCTGGCTATAGGGGAAATCTCTTTTTCAGAAAGTATATATGAAGCATTGCAAGTTAGTATCCTAGCCAAACTGGACAAACAAGGTGAGAATATATTCTGTTATTTCTATAGGAACATCAGTACTCTAATCTCATCTGAAAGCTTTTTTATTAAAAAAAAATCTCCTGATACTTAAAGGGACATAAACCCACAAATTTTTATTTCAGAATTCAAATAGAACATACAATTTTAAACAACTTTCCAATGTACTTCTTTTATTTAATTTGTTTAATTTTCTTGGTATCCTTTGTGGAAAAGCATATCTAGGTAGGCTCAGGAGGTGGAGCTATGCCTCCTATTATTGGCTTTCCAATGTATTCAGATAACCCCCTGCTGCCCCTTCAATAAAGAATTCCAAGAGAATTAAGCAAAGTTGTTAATAGAAGTAAATTGGAAACTTGTTTACAATAGTATGCTTTATCTGAATTAAAACAAAAAAAAAATGGGGTTCATGTCCCTTTAACACTATTCCAAACCCACTGCAACATTTATTGAAATATTTCTTGAAGCATCTGGATATCCTACATCCAGCAGCATACTGGACTTAGAAAAGGAGGTTCTAAAGCAGTATTGCATGAAAATGATCCCTCAGGTGCTATGATAATGTGTTTGTTTGTGGTGTAAATATACACGTGGTGTCTTATTACCATGGATATTAACTCTTTCCAACCTTATAAAGTCCTAAAATGTTTGAACCAACATCACAACATCTTCATACTTCAATATGTCAAAAGGTCATTATTAAACTCCACCTTTACGATATCATACATTTTTAAACAACTTTCCAATTTACTTATATTCACTTAGCTTAGTTCTCTTGGTATAATTTGTTGAAAAGCATACCTAGGTAGTCTCAGGAGGTGGGAGCTAGCTGCTGATTGGTGACTGCACATATAAGCCTCTTGTAATTTGCTTACCAACCTGCTCAGCTAGCTCCCAGTAGTACATTGATGCTCCTACAACAAAGGATACTAAGAAAATGAATTCACAATTGACAATAGAAGTACATTGGAAAGTTCTATAAAAATGTAAGTTCTATCTAAATCATAAAGTAAAAAAAAATTGTGTTCCATGTCCCTTTAACTAATAGTATCTCTCTACTGCAAGACTCTCTAAAATAGTAATCCCCTAAAATGCAGTATTTATAACTTATTTTTCAACACATAAATTAAGCTTAGGTATGAATTTCCATCTAATGACATTAAAGGGACACTAAACCCCTTTTTTTTCTTTCATGACTCAGATATAGCTTGCAATTTTAAGCAACCTTCTAATTTACTCCTAATATCAAATTTTATTATTTATTGTTGCTATCTTTATTTAAAAAGCAGGAATGTGATGCATAGGAGCCGGCCCATTTTTGGTTGAGAACCTGGGTTATGCTTGCTTATTGGTGGGTAAATGTAAGCCTAATAAGCAAGCGCTATCCATGGTGCTGAACCTAAAATGGGCTTTCTGTTAAGATTTCCATTCCTGCTTTTAAATTAAAGATAACAAGAGAACGAAAAAAAATTATAATAGGAGTTTAATATTTGCAGGGATATTACTACAAGTTGTGTGTGCAGGAAAAATGGTCTTAAATAGACAGTAAACACTTTGCAATCACAAGACATTTCTGTTGTTTTATTAAACAAAGTAACATTTGTCTACAGTTATTCTTTTTGCTATAGCCATTACTTGCTTCATTTGGAGGAGCCAATCTGGGCTTGAGTCTGCAGACTAGCCATTGTTTTCATTGCTAATAATTAGAAAGTATAATGCAAAGTTGTTTTACTACCCATAACTAATCATTTTATATAAAAAAAAATCTCAAAATATTTAATTGTCTCTTTAAAATTAAAGGGATACCAAACCCAAATTTTTTTCTATCATAATTCTGATAGAGCATGCAATTTTAAGCAACTTTCTAATTTACTCTTATTATCAATTTGTCTTCGTTCTCTTGTTATCTTTATTTAACCCCTTAACGACGCATGTCGTACAGGGTACGTCTTACACAAGCTGGTCTTTAAAGACCAGAGAGGTACCCTGTATGTCGTTAAGGGTTTCAAGCTGCTGGAAGCGATCCTGATCGCTTCCAGCCGCTTTCAAGGTATTGCAGTGATGCCTCGATATTGAGGCATCACTGCAATACCTTTTTAGGCACACCGATGCAGAGAGAGCCACTCTGTGGCCCTCTCTGCATCGGTCAGTGATGGTGCCGATCGTTGGTGGGTGGGAGCGTTTGCAGGGAGGTGGGTGGGCGGCCCCATCACTGTGCAACTTCCTTCCGGCTGCTCTATATGCCGGGAGCGCGCGCTAGAGGTGAGGGGCGGGTGCGCGCGCGCACCCGCGATCTATGGCATTTGTGGGATTCTGTTTTTTGCTGGGAGAGGGCGGTGGGCACTTAGCAGGGGTGATCGAGGGCTGATCTGTGGGTGATCTGGGGGTGATCTGGGAGGGGGAGGGTGTAGGGTATGGAGGGGGGCAGCTACACTACAGAAAATGTTAGGTTTCAACAAAAAAAAAGTTATTTTGCAAAGTGGGTACTGGTAGACAGCTGCCAGTACCCAAAATGGTGACTAATAGTTAGTGGGGGGAGGGTTAGAGAGCTCTTTGGGGGGGATCAGGCAGGTTGGGGGCTAAGGGGGGGATCCTACACAGCAGAATATGATTATTATTTTTTAAAATAATAAAAAAAAAACTAAATAAAACTTTTATTTTAGTACTGGCAGACTTTCTGCCAGTACTTAAGATGGCGGGGACAATTGTGGGGTGGGGGAGGGAAGAGAGCTGTTTGGGAGGGATCAGGGGGTGGGATGTGTCAGGTGGGAGGTTGATTTCTACACTAAAGCTAAAATTAACCCTTCAAGCTCCCTACAAGCTACCTAATTAACCCTGTCACTGCTGGGCATAATACAAGTTTGGTGCGCAGCGGCATTTAGCGGCCTTCTAATTACCAAAAAGCAATGCCAAAGCCATATATGTCTGCTATTTCTGAACAAAGGGGATCCCAGAGAAGCATTTACAACCATTTGTGCCATAATTGCACAAGCTGTTTGTAAATAATTTCAGTGAGAAACCCAAATTTAGTGAAAAAGTGAACAATTTTTTTTTATTTGATCGCATTTGGCGGTGAAATGGTGGCGTGAACTATATCAAAATTGGCCTAGATAAATACTTTGGGTTGTCTACTACACTACCCTAAAGCTAAAATTAACCCTACAAGCTCCCTACAAGCTACCTAATTAACCCCTTCACTGTTGGGCCTAATACAAATGTGGTGCGCAGCGGCATTTAGCGGCCTTCTAATTACCAAAAAGCAACGCCAAAGCCATTTATGTCTGCTATTTATAAACAAAGGGGATCCCAGAGAAACATTTACAACCATTTGTGCCATAATTGCACAAGTTGTAAATAATTTCAGTGAGAATCCTAATATTTGTGAAAAAGTTTGTGAAAAAGTGAACAATTTTATTTATTTGATTGCATTTGGCGGTGAAATGGTGGCATGAAAAAGACCAAAATGGGCCTAGATCAATACTTTGGGATGTCTACTAAAAAAAAATATACATGTCAAGGGATATTCAGGTATTCCTGACAGATATCAGTGTTCCAATGAAACTAGCGCTCATTTTGAAAAAAAAAATGGTTTGGAAATAGCAAAGTGCTATTTGTACTTATTGCCCTATAACTTACAAAAAAAGCAAAGAACATGTAAACATTGAGTATTTCTAAACTCAGGACAAAATTTAGAAACTATTTAGCATGAGTTTTTTTTGGTGGTTTTAGATGTGCAACAGATTTTGGGGGTCAAAGTTAGAAAACATGTGTTTTTTTCCATTTTTTCATGATATTTTATAATTTTTTTATGGTAAATTATAAGATATGATGAAAATAATGCTGTCTTTAGAAAGTCCATTTAATGGTGAGAAAAAAGGTATATAATATGTGTGGGTACAGTAAATGCGTAAGAGGAAAATTACAGCTAAACACAAACACTGCAGAAATGTAAAAATGGCCTTGCCCTTAAGGGGTTAAAAAGTAGGAATGTAAAAAGGCCCATTTTAGGTTCAGCATCCTGGATAGCTCTTTATTATTATTATTATTATTATTATTATTATTATAAGCTCTTGCTTATTGGTGACTACATTAAGCCAACCAATAATCAATCATAACCCAGGTTCTGATCTAAAATTGGGCTTTACATTCCTGCTTTTTTAAATAAAGATAGCAAGAGAATGAAGAAGAATTGATAATACAAGTAAATTAGAAAGTTGCTTAAAATTGCATGCTCTATCTGAATCATTTACGAAAGCAAAAAAGTTAAAGTGCAATCTGCATAAACAGTTTATATATCGATATTAAAATCCTTGTCAGGAATTACCTATATACTCCCTATCCCCCTCCTTCTTCCTGTCACTTCCAGTAGAGTGCAAACATAACCATTCAGACAATTAGTAAAAGTGTAAACAGGGGAGTACCTTAGGTATGCTCACTTGAGGAGCTAGGATCTTCAAAGACCGTCTTCAGAAAACCTTTCGTGTGGATAGGAGGATATCCCCAAAACAGCCTGGTGCCAATCCATATACTGTACGGACTGAGAACTTACTCGGATGCTGTATTAGCTGCTGGCCCGGCGTGGGCTCCTCCACAAGCCAGACTATGTCCGGATAGGCAGGGGGAGTGGCTAGGTAATACCTGGGTACTGCTGGTAGCTTGACCGGATCCCAATGTAACAGCGCAGTGGATCCAGTTAGGGAAACAGGGGCTCCTGAAACTGGTGCCAGTGAAGGGAAAAAGACGAGGTGGAGCCTCTGTTGTAAGATAAAAGTCCTTTATTGTACAAAAGTTAAAAATTGGGAAGCATCCAATGGTGAAAGAAGACAATGGTGTTGGTGTTTCGTCTTCTTTCACCATTGGATGCTTCACAATTTTTAACTTTTTTACAATAAAGGACTTTTAATCATCATGATCGTATGATCATCATGATCGTATTCGATCGGGCGGATTGATGACTGCAGCCTCAGAGGCAGCAGGCGAGTTAAGGAGCAGCGGTCTTAAGACCGCTGCTTCATAACTCCTGTTTCTGGCGAGCTTAAAGTCTTGCGCAGAAACAGGGGTATTTGGCCCCATGATAAATCAGCCCCCATAAGTGAGGGAAGTGTGGGAAAAAGCCTGAAGGAACAAACCGGTATCACAATAGGACATGACAGGACTTTGTTGGATGTACTGGAACTGTTTTACAGCTCTTTAAGTGGGCGGAGTTTTAGAGACGCATTTACTAGCAATAGTACCTAGATAAAGGCACAATATTCCATGTCTTTTATATTATTTCAAATTGTATTTAAATAAATGTTGTATAAAAGAGACCTGGATTCCTGAGAGAGTTGTTATATAGAGCTGTTATCTTTGAGCTAATTGTAGCTCAGAAGAGCGTGAGTACCAATGTTCTTATAACGTGGATTGTCTATTGCGTTACAGTGTTGCGCTATGATCCTGTATTCACCTTTTGATTTTGAGGATTAAAGGTTGTTATGGACCCCTTTAATAAAAGGACCTTTTTCACTTATCCAATTGGTTTATTATGATATATGTATATTTTGTGAACTATGGGTCATATTGTAACACTTTTATATTTGTTCTTGGTTATATTGAGATATTGTGTCTCAATTGAGTATTTTACTCACAGGGGGCCCGATCCGATATGCAGCGTCGCCCGCAAAAGCCGGCGACACCAGATATTGCGTGGGTTTGGTATCACATATACGGCGTAGCATACAAGTTACGCCCGTATATTTCACCCGTCGCCTGCAAATTTTACTCTCATAGGCTAACATTTAAAACCTGCGCAATTTGGTATCCAATATCCAGCGCAAGGCCTTACGTGGGGAAAATGGAGAAAACTTACTCCATTTTCACCTCGCCATAAAAAGCAGCCGTAGCAGGCCTTGCGCTGAGTATGGGAGCAGCGTAACTCCCTAAAACCTAACACCTAACGCATGCGCAATGTCTATCTACCTGTCAACCGCAATCCCCCACCGCAATACCCAATAAAGTGTTTAACCCCTAAACCACCGCTCCCGCACCCCGCCGCCACTAAATAAAGCGTTAACCCCTAAAACGCCGCTCCCTGACCCCGCCGCCACCTACATTAAATGTATTACCCTCTAATCTGACCCCCCTACAGTGCCGCCACCTACATTAAATATATCAACCCCTAATCTGACCCCCCTACACCGCCGCCACCTACATTAAATATATCAACCCCTAATCTGACCCCCCTACACCGTCGCCACCTACATTAAATATATCAACCCCTAATCTGACCCCCCTACACCGCCGTCACCTACATTAAATTTATTACCCTCTAATCTGACCCCCCTACACCACCGCCACCTACATTAAATATATTACCCCTAATCTAACCCCCCTACACCACCGCCACCTACATTAAATATATCGACCCCTAATCTGACCCCCCTACACCGCCACCACCTACATTAAATGTATTACCCTCTAATCTGACCCCTCTACACCACCGCCACCTACATTAAATATATTAAACCCTAATCTGACCCCCCTACACCGCCGCCACCTACATTAAATGTATTACCCCCTATACCTAAGTCTAACCCTATATTAATTTTATTAACTAAAGTATTCCTATTTAAAACTAAATACTTACCTATAAAATAAACCCTCAAATAGCTACAATATAATTAATAATTACATTGTAGCTATTTTAGGATTTATATTTATTTTACAGGTAACTTTGTATTTATTTTAACTAGGTACAATAGCTATTAAATAGTTAATAACTATTTAATCGCTACCTAGTTAAAATAATTACAAAATTACCTGTAAAATAAATCCTAACCTAAGTTACAAATACACCTAACACTACACTATCAATAAATTAATTAAATAAATTAACTACAATTATCTATAATAAAATATAATTAAATAAACTAAACTATATTACAAAAACAAACAAACACTAAATTACAAAAAATAAAACAATAATACAAGTTTAATCTAATTACACCTAATCTAAGCCCCCTAATAAAATAAAAAAGCCCCCAAAAATAATACAATTTCCCTACCCTAAACTAAATTACAAATAGCCCTTAAAAGGGCCTTGAAGACCTCCGGCACGGAACATCCTTCTCGGTTGACGACTACCCGACGAATGGCTGGTCCTTTAAATGACATCATCCGAGATGGTGCCCCTTGAATTCCGATTGGCTGATAGGATTCTATCAGCCAATCGGAATTAAGGTAGGAAAAATCTGATTGGTTGATTTAATCAGCCAATCGGATTAAAGACACGGAACCAAAGGAATTAGATTCCCTCCTAGGCAATTTTGAGCAAACTGCTGATAATTGACTGTGGTGAATCTATCCTCTGCTAACTTGAATTTGTCTAATCTCAGTTTGTTCAAAAAAGGCCTTACTTTCTGCACTAATAATGCTCTAGATAAATTTGAATTTATCAAAAACCTCAACCTGTATGCAAGAAAATGAATTCTTAAAAAAAATTGGAAAAATCGAACAGACAATATGTAATTGATGGATCAATCTGACTTGTCAGCCATCAGCGACCTAGTCTTGTTACTTGAGGAACAAGACATTGTTGGCACAAAACTAGTATATCCAAAGAGATCAGGCTTTTGACCGAAATAAAAATATATGCCACAATTGTCTTTATCCTCCAGTATCCAGACCTTTGTTAAGTGTGTAGAGGAAGATGTTTACAAAATTGGAATTACAGGAATTGTCAAAGACAATTTAAGTAAAAAGGAAAGGTTAGCCCTCTAAGAATTGATAAATAGGAAGGACTTAATATTCAAACCATCCGATAAGGGTGGGAATATAGTCATTCTAGATCAAGAAAACTATGTTCAAGAAGCAAAAAGACAATTACAAGTACAAGAACAGTATGAGGTGGTTAATACAGTTGAGTATGAGAAATCATGCAATTAACTGTTTATTTCTGTTAAATTGTGCTAGAGAGGTCTGATCACCAACAAAGAGCATGAATCTCTATACAATTTCTCTCCTGGTATTTCCATGTTTTACTGTATTCCAAAAAATCACAAAAATTTTAAACACCCACCAGGACACCCTATTATCTCAGGGATAGGGGGCTCCACAGAGAGAATTAATCCAATGTGGACTTTTTCTTACGGCCCTTTTTGGAGTCACTAACCTTCTATGTCCAAGATGCAGGTGATGTCCTTAAAAGGCTGGACAGGATAATGGTTTACCCAAACATGTTGCTAGTCACCCTTGATGTTGAGTCACTCTACTCCTACATCCCTCACAAGGTAGGCCTGAGAGCAGCAAAATACTTTTTGAAGTTGCGAGGATAAGAGTATATGGACAACACAGCGTTGTTGTTGCAACTCCTTGAGTTTGTCCTATGTAACAACATATTTAGCTTTGATGGTAAGCTATATAGGCAAACTCAGGGGGAAGCCATGGGAGCAACATGCACCCCTACATATGCATGTTTACACCTTGGTTTTTGGGAAATGAAATACATATTTCAGGGTATGTCTCAATGGGTAGAGGAGCATGTTGCCCTATGGCTGAGGTATGTTGAAAATATCCTGATACTGTGGAACGGAAATGAGAACTCAGTGTCAGAGTTTGTCAACCTTCTAAATAAAAATGATCTTTATCTGTTACTGACATATATCAGCAATGTTGATACAACTTTCTTGGATTTAAAAATCTCAAAGGAGAACAATACTCTACACATGAAGGTTCATAGAAAAGAGACAGTGACTAACAGCCTGCTGCATGCCACCAATCACCACCCCACTCCACAGAAAAATTGAGTTCCGGTTGGGCGATTTTTGAGGTTAAAAAGATGCTGTTCTACTGAGAAATCATTTGAAGAGCAGGCTGATGAAATGGCACAAAGATTTCTGTCAAGGGGATACTCTAAGACAAGTCAAAAAAACATGGATAAGGGCACGTAATACATCTAGAAACAAGCTCTTATATAAAAAAAAGGATAGATCACAAGACAGTAGCCAAACAAGGTTAATCACTAAATACAATTCACATTGCTACAAGTTGCATGGTATACTTAATAAACACTGGCATATACTGTCCAGCGATATTTCATTAAATAGATATTGACGGCAGATAAGAGCCATAGACCCAGCAAGTCTGCCCGACCTTACCTAACAGTATAAACGTATCTAGTTCGTAGGATAGCCTTATGCTTGTCCCATGCATTTTTAAAGTCCCCCACAGTGTTTGTTGCTACTACCTCTTGAGGAAGTTTATTCCATAAATCAATCACTCTTTCTGTAAAGAAGTGCTTCCTCAAATTACTCCTGAATCTACTACCCTTTAGCTTGAGCTCATGACCCCTTGTTGGCTGTATTTCTGAATAACCTTTGTTGAATGCTAAAAGAGCCCCCAGTATTAAAGATAAACTTGTGCATAGTGAGTTTAAAAGGGAACAGAGCTCAAATTGGCTGACAGCAGATCAGAATCAAGGGGGCTATTGCCCATGTGGCCATTGTGTATATTGCACCTTTATGATTAAATCTTCATGCTTTAGTACACCAACCAGAACTAAACCATACTATGTTAAGGAAAGAATTACATGCACTACAAAAAATGTAGTTTATCTTCTAAATTGCCCATGTCCCAGGTTCTATGTCGGTAAAATGACAAGAGAACTGAAAAATAGAAATCAGGAAACATAGGGACGATATAAAAAACGAAGATAAGGACAGTCCAATAGCTAGGCATTTTAAAGTTGCTCATGAATCTGACTTTTCAAAACTAAAAATCATGGGCCTTGAACATTTAAAACCTAATAGGTGAGGGGGTAATCTAGACATCTAGGCACTGGCCTTAAGAATGGAAGCACAAACTAGGCACACTTGTCACTTATATAATCAATAGCATCACCTAGTTTTTTGGTGTCATACTAGTTATACTTGACATGGTCTATGTACACTTTCAATTTAGAACATATACATATGTAACTCTTTTTGTGTTGTTTTTAAATCAAGGAAAACTGTATAAATTGAATGGACACATTGTATCGTCACATCTGACGAAGCCCCGTATCCAGCCCTGTGTGGGAGGGGTGAAACGCGTAATGCTGAAACTTTGATTACATAGTTGCCTGTCTTTCATTGAGGAGTGCTGTCTGATACAAGGCAGGTTTTTCAAATAGAGCAAGTGAAGACGCCGCATCTAAACTGCCTGGATCGTTGACAGAGGAAGCTCTTAGAAGTGCCCAGTCACAGGACTATGCAATAAGAGGTCAGTAAGTGGTTCTCTTTAAGTCTTGCCACCCCGCACTCTATATCAGCATTTTGAAGCAGCAGAGTCTACAGTACCTGACAGTAACCCAAGCTAGCGATAAACTGATTTCCACATTGTGACTCACATGATCTACAGAACTGTTTGTTTGTGGTTATATTCGATAAAGCCATTCTCCCTGAGCGTGTTTTGTTACACTAAGTGCCTGGGTTTATTGTGGTGCTAATGGCCTATCCTGCTATTCAAAGTAACTGCACATGCCGGAGCATGTCTATGGACACTTGAGGGCCCGGTATATTTATACCATCCATGGACAGTGCATATACATGCTAGCATGTGGGGGGATCTTAGATTGGCCACGCTGTTGATTGCTCTTCTCCTTAATAAGTTTTATGTTGTTTTTATGTAGTATTTTGTATAAGCATGATTCATCTTGACTGTGTGTGGGGATTGGGTATCTAACCTTGCTACATTTGTCTTTTTTGTAATAAAAAAACACTTTATAGTTTGAGTGCAGCCTTTTCCCTCTTTAGCAAGTAACTTATTTTGGTTTTTGCTCTTTCTATTTTTATCATTGGTATAAATTCTATATAGGACTGATAGCACCTAGTAAGCGTACAAATGTTTGACTTACTGCACCTTTTTTACTTCGATTTTTTTTTACTTCGTTTTTTTTTGGATCACCTAATAGTTGGCCTCATCTAACTCTGCATTAACATCATTCTCACCTTTGCAGTCCCCACCTCCTGTTTCTCATCTTCCTACCCACTTAGATTGTAAATTCCCACGGGAATAGGCCCCTTAATGTTTGTTATATTTTGTCTTATATTGTAATGTCTCTGTATTCATGGACAGCGCTGCAGAATCTGTTGGCGCTTTATAAATAAAGAATAATAATAATAATAATTTATGAATAAATAGAACATGTTCTGCTACGTGAAGAACATTGGAACGTACAATATTAATATTTTCATGTCAGGTTATCGCACTTAAGGATATGTGATTTGGGTTTGCTTGCGAGTAGGTTGTCAGGTTTTCTTTACACTTTTCTTGTTCCATTGACTTCTATGGGGAAATATGTTAACAAGGTTGTGATATTCTAACTTCCACTTCTTGTACACATCGAGTTAGCATGCAAGCAAATTTTTTTTATTTGTAATATGATCGTAGCCGATGAGCGCAAAAAGCTTACTTCTAGCTGAGTTAGCAAGTGAGCGGTAGTGCTAAATATCGCTCCACTTGTATTCTGGCCCATAGTTATTTTTACTAAATGAATAAAATATGAGTAAAAATTACACAAATCTTTAGTTTTATTGCTATTTAAAGTTATTACTTAAAATTCATAAGTTATGCACATTGAAAGTTCAAGAGATCAATAGATTTATGTCAAGGATCAAATGATGGTAGTGAAACTGTACACATATCCAATAATTGCTGAGCCTAATAACTCTGCCATATTATCTTACTGCATTTTAATGTTTTATGCATCTGATTTTTTTATTTTACCAGAATAAAATGAACAGATTTAAATCTTAAATTAGATATACATTTACAAGGACATATATATTTGACTTCAAACAAAACAGATTGCATTTATATTAATTACAAAGTTTGAACTTCTATGCAGATAATGAACATTTGATGGTAGAAAAAAAATAATCTTAATTAGCTGTGTATTTGCATGACACAGAAACAAAGATTCACAAGAGTGGAATTCATTTTTCCTTATGTCATCTAAACCTGTGTTCTAGAGTATTAGATACATTTTTTTAATTCTCCATCTACATATCCTCTTGATAGGAATCTGTTGTATGATTCTCCATCTGGTAACTCAAAGGACCATATGTTTAAACTGACTGCTCCAAATGTCAAACTCCATAAGAAGGAATGGCTGTATTTTTCTCTTCTGTATAAAAGATGAATGTGGTTGCTTTATTTTCCCTTCGATGCACTGATGGCTAAACATCTAAATTTAACTATGATGCCTTTGTTGTTTATTATTTTTATTATTATCATTATCACTAATAATATAATGGACATTATTATTATATTTTATTTACAAAGCGCTAACAAAAATATCCAATGCTATGTAAGGGTATATTACCTATATTTAGAAAAATATCTGAGCAAAAGAGTTTAAAGGACTGTTCCCTTAAAGAAATAATCTAGTCAAATTTAAACTTTCATAATTCATATAGAACATGCAATTTTAAGCAACATTCTAATAACTATAATTATCAGTTTTTATTTGTTCTCTTTGTATCTTTATTTGAAAAAGCAAGAATGTAAGCTTAGGAGCCAGACCATTTTTGGTTCAACACCTGAGTAGCTCTTGCTGATTGGTGTATAAATGTAGCCACCAATCAGCAAGTGCTACCCCGGGTCTGAACCAAAAATAGGCCGGCATCTAATCTTACATTCCAACCTTTTCAACTAAAGATACCAAGAGAACAATGAACAAATGATAATAGGAATACATTAGAAAGTTGCTTAAATTTGCATGCTTTATCTGAATAATGAAAGTTTAATTTTGACTAGACTATCCCTTTAATTGGAAATCATAGTAAATTAACTTTTACAAAAAGTGCACCATGAACTAAAAACTTTTTCTCAAGCTTACAATGTAGAAGTACCTTTCCTAGAATAGCAAAGATGCTGTCATTTTATGAATTCTTTTTTATCTGAGCTGAACGTTATTTGCAGCTAAGTTCATTGTGCATTAAATTTGCAATTTTTTAACTTCACTAAACTAGAATAAATCCTACTTTAAATATTATTTGATTAAAGCAGATGTCGGCTACTGCTTATGTAATTGATATTTGATTTATTCAAGATTTATGCATGCTGAGCCTTAGATTTATTAATGATAATCCCCTGCACTTGTGTTTAATATAGTGGAACCAAAACATAATTTGCTGGGATCAGTCAGAAATGCATCAAAGTGATTAACTCTACATGCAAACCATTATCCAGTGACATCCCTACTGTGCATAGTGGAAAAAGAGGTAATAATACAGTAATTGGATTCACTTAAGAAAGTTAGGTATTTGCTTTGATTGCTGGTAAATCTGTGATTTTTTTCACCAGTCCATCTATCTCCAAGTCAATTTTACATTTGCCGTTTTCTTGCTTTTGTAAAACAATGATAAATGTGCTATTGTAACACAAATTTTGATTCAGAGGGGATTTAAATAAAATGCACTTCTTTACAGTACTGTAGTAAATTGAAATACCTTTAAAAGCTGGTATGTTGCTAAAAATGCTAATTTGAATGAGTTATCATTGTTATTATTATTGATGACAAACTAAATATTCTCAACAGGCACTGGGATGAATTGACAAAATGGCAACATGAAAGATGATGTTTTATAATATATTTAATTTAGGAAACTATAACAAAACTATAATATACATTCATTAATTATTTTCCTTTATATGTAAAATACCTCTCAATATTGTTCTAGTTGTTTTCCCTTAAAGGGACACAAAACCAAAAAAATGTCTCTCACAAATCAGATACAGCATACAATTTTTATCAACTTTCCAGTTTACTTCTATTATCAATTTTGCTTAATTATCTTAGTATCCTTTATTAAAGAAGCAATGAACTACTGGGAGCTAGTTGAACACATTGGAAAGCCAATGACAAAAGTCATATTTGTGCAGCTACTAATCAACAGCTATCTTACAGCTGATGAGCCTACCTAGGTATTCTTTTTATGAAGGATGCCAAGAGAATGAATCAAATTAGCTGATATAATTAAATTGGAAAGTTGTTAAAAATGAAATGCTCTGTTTGAATCATGAATTAACAATTTTGGGTTTCATGTCCCTTTAGGTGCCTGAATTATGCTTACTTCTGATTAAAGGACCAGTCAACACAGTAGATTTGCATAATCAACAAATGCAAGATAACAAGACAATGCAATAGCACTTAGTCTGAACTTCAAATGAGTAGTAGATTTTTTTTATGACAATTTTAAAATGTATGTCTTTTTCCACTCCCCCTGTACCATGTGACAGCCATCAGCCAATCATAAATGCATACACGTACCACGTGACAGCCATCAGCCATTCACAAATGCATACACACTTATTCTTGCACATGCTCAGTAGGAGCTGGTGATTCAAAAAGTTTAAATATAAAAAGACTGTGCACATTTTGTTAATGGAAGTAAATTGGAAAGTTGTTTAAAATGGTATGCTCTATCTGAATAATGAAAGTTTCATTTTGATTGAGTGTCCCTTTAAATTTACCTGCAATATTCTACACGGGGATTAGTTAACTCAGAGTGCAAGATCAGTTATATCTAAGTGTCAAAAGAGAATAGAAAAATGGATTCCACCAAACTGCTCTTTATAAAGTAAAGACAAGGGCAAAATAATTTGATTCCAGCAATATTTCCAATGCAATTGAATAGTCTACATAGAAATTAAGTAAATACTGGATTATTACATCTCACGGTAGCAATAACCAGCCACTTGCAATGGTTAGTTATTTATGACTTAGATAGCTGTGCTTTCTGGAGTAGACCGATCCCCCACCCCCCTCATAAGAAACACAGGCATTATATTTTAACTGAGTTCACAGCAGCTTATTTGCTTCTAGGCATGCTCCAGTAGATAATGACTGTTAAAGTCTTGCATTCTACCATATCAATGGTGGATATAGAAGCAGCCATAAAAGGAATTGTGTGGGGGGGAGTTAGAGCTGTACAATTCAGACACTTAAAAGAAAGTGTTAATGGTGAGGCACTGCAGTATAAATTAGCAGGTAAAGTAAATAAAGAAAATATTATTATATTTTGTCTCTATCCCAACTTGTTTTCTGTCCCTTTAACACATAAATATATATGTATATAATCATATAAATATAGTATCTCACAAAAGTGAGTACACCCCTCACATTTTTGTAAATATTTTATTATATCTTTTCATGTGACAACACTGAAGAAATGACATTTTGCTGCAATGTAAAGTAGTAAGTGCACAGCCTGTATAACAGTGTAAATTTGCTGTCCCCTCAAAATAACTCAACACACAGCCATTAATGTCTAAACCGTTGGCAACAAAAGTGAGTACACCCCTAAGTGGAAATGTCCAAATTGGGCCAATTAAGCGATTTTCCCTCCCCGGTGTCATGTGACTCGTTAGTGTTACAAAGTCTCAGGTTGAATGGGGAGCAGGTGTGTTAAATTTGGCGTTATCGCTCTCACACACTCTAATACTGGTCACTGGAAGTTCAACATGGCACTTCATGGCAAAGAACTCTCTTAGGATCTGAAAAAAAATGTGTTGCTCTACATAAACATGGCCTAGGCTATAAGAAGATTGCCAAGACCATGAAACTGAGCTGAAGCACGGTGGGCAAGACCATACAGCGGTTTCACAGGACAAGTTCCACTCAGAAAAGGCCTCGCCATGGTCGACCAAAGAAGTTGAGTGCATGTGCTCAGCGTCATATCCAGAGGTTGTCTTTGGGAAATAGACGTATGAGTGCTGCCAGCATTGCTGCAGAGGTTGAAGCAATGCCAGCATGTCAGTGCTCAGACCATATGCCACACACTGCATCAAATTGGTCTGCATGGCTGTCGCCCCAGAAGGAAGCCTCTTCTAAAGATAATGCACAAAAAAGCCCACACACAGTTTGCTGAAGACAAGCAGACTAAGGACATGGATTACTGGAACCATGTCCTGTGGTCCGATGAGACCAAGATAAACTTATTTGGTTCAGATGGTGTCAAGCATGTGTTGAGGCAATCAGGTAAGGAGTACAAAGACAAGTTTGTCTTGCCTACAGTCAAGCATGGTGGGGGGGGGGGGGTGATGGTCTGGACCTGCATGAGTGCTGCCGACACTGGGGAGCTACAGTTCATTGAGGGAACCATGAATGCCAACATGCACTTTGACATACTGAAGCAGAGCATGATCCCCTTCCTTCGGAGACTGGGCTCCAGGGCAGTATTCCAACATGATAACAACCCTGATCACACCTACAAGATGACCACTGCCTTGCTAAAGATGCTGAGGGGAAAGGTGGTGGACTGGCCAAGCATGTCTCCACACCTAAACCCTATTGAGCATCTGTGGGGCATCCTCAAACAGAAGGTGGCAGAGCGCAAGGTCTCTATCATCCACCAGCTCCGTGATGTCATCATAGAGTGGAAGAGGACTCGAGTGGCAACCTGTGAAGCTTCAGTGGCAACCCAAAGAGGGTTAAGGCAGTGCTGGAAAATAATGGTGGCCACACAAAATATTGGCACTTTGGGCCCAATTTGGACATTTCCAATTAGGGGTGTACTCACTTTTGTTGCCAACGGTTTAGACATAAATGGCTGTGTGTTGAGCTATTTTGAGGGGACAGCAAATTTACACTGTTATACAGGCTGTACACTCACTACTTTACATTGAAGCAAAGTGTCATTTCTTCAGTGTTGTCACATGAAAAGATATAATAAAATATTTACAAAAATGTGAGGGGTGTACTCACTTTTGTGAGATACTGTATATATTTACTGGTAACACACAGTTCCAATAGACCGCAATATAAAGGCACTTTTCAGTGCCGTTTTTTTTTTCTAAGACCCCACTCCCACCAACTTTAGACCCCAAACACTGCATAGTGCAGTTGTTTTTATTTAAAAAAAATATGCTACTTTTTTTTTTTTTATAAAAACTATAATGCCTTCTATTTTGAGGGCATTTGAGGCACTTTTAGAAAATTAACTAGAGATCGGATCTCTGGTTAATTTTCTGAGTGTTACGTGCTACCACAAGCTCGTGGTGACAATAACCAGCCACTTGTAATGGCTGGTTAATTACTGCGTGCCTGTGAATTGAAAAATTTGTCCCTTTGTAGATGCATGCTAATTTAGCGCTCCGCTTGAAATCTAGCCCATAGTATTTGTAGCTTTCTTATTGAGGAAAATCTGTTGAAAAAGATTATGAAATACTGTATTACTTATTGTGAAAATTAGAAAACTTTATTTCATAGTTTAATACAGTTGATAAATATTGACATATTTATGTTTAAATTTTTAAAGAAATGTTTTAGAATATTACTTTTATTTGCCACTTAAATAAACATTTTGTTATCATTTGGAAAATCACCCCCTTAAAAATGTGAAAATGCACATTGCTCATAAGTTACATTTACAACTGCCAATTTGTGCATTTATTGTTTATCAATGGAAATGAAATAATTATTGTAAAACAAATTTGTGTATGTTGTATGCTATCTATAAAATATTATAAGCAATTGCAGTTTTAGTACTCTAGTTTTATTATTTGCTGCGTACTGTAAACCTTAACTATTTGATGCATAAATAAAAACAAAATATTTATGAGTTGAGCTCAAATTCACATATGGAAAACATATTTTGAAGCTTGATAGTAGGTCTGCAACAGCTTAAAAAGTCAAATGATAAACTTCAGATTCTGATGTGCTACCTTTAATAACAAACTGTGGTCTGTAGAATACAAGCCAATTCAATGACGTTTAGCTTTAAACATATTTGGACACATAAAATAACCCAATGAGTGACAAAAATGAATATAGTATTTGGATAACTTTTTTTGTGTTTAAATCATTTTGTTGCTTTTACTAAGGTGATGTACTTTATCAAAAGATATATATATCAAAAGAAATACACAAATATATAACGTAAAGCCGAACTGTGCATTTGGCATGCTTATATGCAACCAATATGTTTTTGTGGTCTCCAGACTACATACTAAATTTCCTTTTTTTAATAATTCAAAGTTGGACAAGTTGCTGTGGGATAACGTGGTCCAAACACTACATGGGGAAGAACACAAGCTACAAGTGCTGTGCTAAGGAAAAAGAGAAAATATTTATTGATTATCATTTTTCTTGCAAGATTCAGATAGAGCATACATTTTTAAACAACTTTCTTCTGTTATTAATTTTGCTTAATTTTCTTGGTATCCTTTGAAAGAGCAGTAATTCACTACTGGGAGCCAAGGAAAAGAGGCATATATGTTCAACAACCAATCAGAGCCCCCAGCTTTGAGCCTACATAGGTATGCTTTTCAACCTAGGATTTCAAGAGAATGAAGAAAATTATATAATAGAAGTAAAATGGAAATTGGTTTAAAATGCCATGTTCTTTCTGAATCATGAAATAATTTTTTTTGGGTTTCATTTTCCTTTAATTACTATATAGTGAGTTCAATGTATCCAGCTCAACATTAAGAAAATCTTCAAAAAATATGTTCAATAGCGCCAAAAAGCAGGGCAACATTTATATGTAATATTCTAGTAAAAACTCTCTAGTATTATTAGTGTGAGTATTTACTAATTTTAATCACCATTTCATTATCATTATATTGAGTCTTATACAAAGCATGTAAGTGCTCCTACACCAAACGTGTTAAGGAGAGGATGGAGTCTTAAAGTAACAGTGTACTGTAAAATTGTATTACCCCTTAATGTGTTTTGAATGACTTGTTATACTAGCAGCAGAGTATAAAATGTATGAGAAATTGCTCCTTTGGGTAATTTTTGTATATGACATTGCTGGGTTTGTTCTTTGAGACCATAACCCATTATAAGGGAATTCAGATCTCCTTATTATATCACATTCTATACATAATAATGCTTCCTTGTTTGTCTCTTACTGTATACCAAAGCCCAATACTTAGAAAGAACAGGTGAACATGAATGCAGAACTCTTTGATTCATTGTGACTGCTGAATCTAACCGTTTTTTAAACCTCTTCCTACCTACACTTTGATTTGTGATACACTACTTATATTTCTTTCATGTAATTGGCAAGAGTCCATGAGCTAGTGACGTATGGGATATACAATCCTACCAGGAGGGGCAAAGTTTTCCAAACCTCAAAATGCCTATAAATACACCCCTCACCACACCCACAATTCAGTTTTACAAACTTTGCCTCCTATGGAGGTGGTGAAGTAAGTTTGTGCTAAGATTTCTACGTTGATATGCGCTTCTCAACATTTTGAAGCCCGATTCCTCTCAGAGTACAGCGAATGTCAGAGGGATGTGAAGAGAGTATCACCTATTGAATGCAATGGTTTTCCTCACGGGGATCTATTTCATAGGTTCTCTGTTATCGGTCGTAGAGATTTATCTCCTACCTCCCTTTTCAGATCGACGATATACTCTCATATACCATTACCTCTACTGATAACTGTTTCAGTACTGGTTTGGCTATCTGCTATAGGTGGATGGGTGTCTTTTTGGTAAGTATGTTTTTTATTACTTAAGACACCCCAGCTATGGTCTGGCACTTTATGCATTTATATAAAGTTCTAAATATATGTATTGTACTTATATTTGACATGAGTCAGGTTCATGTATTTCCTTGTGCAGACTGTCAGTTTCATATTTGGGAATTAAAACATATTAAGAAATATTTTTTTCTTACCTGCGTTTTAGTCTTTTTTCAAATTGACCACTTTTTACTTATAAATTGCGGGCAGCATTAGGCCCGCGGGTGCGCCAAATGCTAGACTTTATTGCGTCATTTATGGTGCGAGAAATTTTTTGGCGCGAAAAGTACGTCCGTTGACGCAAGTTCGTCACTTCCGTTGTCTTAGTTGACGCGGAAGTCTTACACACGGTTGTGTCGTTAGTGACGCAAGTGTTTCATTTCCGGATATTGTTGGCGGCAAAAAATTTTCTCTTACGTTGTGCGTCATACTTGGCGCCAAATTTTTCATTAGTTTTATACCCCATTGCTGTTTGCCTCTTGCCTTTCTCTATGTCAGAGGGCTATGCTGTTTGCATTTTTTCCCATTCCTGAAACTGTCATATAAGGAAATTGATAATTTTGCTTTATATGTTGTTTTTTCTTTTACATTTTGCAAGATGTCTCAATCTGATCCTGCCTCAGAAGTATCTGTTGGAACTTTGCTGCCTGACATTGGTTCTACCAAAGCTAAGTGCATTTGTTGTAAGATTGTGGAAATTATATCTCTGAATGTCATTTGTAATAGTTGTCATGATAAACATGCAGAGAATGTATCCATCAGTAATAGTACATTGCCAGTTGCAGTTCCTTCAACTTCTAATGTACATGATATACCTATGAATTTTAAAGAATTTGTTACTGATTCTATTCAGAAGGCTTTGTCTGCATTTCCGCCTTCTAATACACGTAAAAGGTCTTTTAAAACTTCTCATAAGGTTGATGAAATTTCAAATGACCGACAACATAATGATTTATCATCCTCTGATGAGGATCTATCTGATTCAGAAGATCCCTCCTCAGATATTGACACTGACAAATCTACTTATTTGTTTAAAAGAAGTGCTAATTACTTTGGATATTGAGGAAGCTAGTCCTCTTGACATTAAGACTAGTAAGTGTTTAAATGCTGTTTTTAAACCTCCTGTGGTTACTCCAGAGGTTTTTCCTATTCCTGATGCTATTTCTGATATGATTTCTAAGGAACGGAATAAGCCAGGTACTCCTTTTATTCCCTTTTCAAGGTTTAAAAAATTGTATCCTTTACCAGCAATTTCTATAGAGTTTTGGGAAAAGATCCCAAAGTTGATGGGGCTATTTCTACTCTTGCTAAACATACCACTATTCCTATGGAAGATAGTACTTCTTTTAAAGATACTTTAGATAGGAAACTTGAATCCTATCTAAGGAAAGCCTATTTATATTCAGGTCATCTTCTCAGGCCTGCAATTTCTTTGGCTGATGTTGTGGCTGCATCAACCTTTTGGTTGGAGAATTTAGCGCAACAAGAATTGGATTCTGACATATCTAGCATTGTTCGTTTACTGCAACATGCTAATCATTTTATTTGTGATGCCATTTTTGATATTATCAAAATTGATGTTAGATCCATGTCTTTAGCTATTTTAGCTAGAAGAGCTTTGTGGCTTAAATCTTGGAATGCTGCTATGACATCTAAGTCTAGATTATTATCTCTTTCTTTCCAAGGTAATAATTTATTTTGTTCTCAGTTGGATTCTATTATTTCAACTTTTACTGGAGGAAAGGGGGGTTTTCTGCCTCAGGATAAAAAACCTAAGGGCAAATCTAAGGCGTCTAACCGTTTTTGTTCCTTTCGTCAAAATAAGGAACAAAAATCTAATCCTTCCCCCAAGGAATCTGTTTCCAATTGGAAGCTTTCCTCAAATTGGAATAAATTCAAGCCTTTTACCAAAGTCAGCCCCTAAGTCCACATGAAGGTGCAGCCCTCATTCCAGCTCAGCTGGAAGGGGGAAGATTAAGGTTTTTCAAGTATTTTTGGATAAATTCTGTCCAAAATCAATGGATTCAGAGCATTGTCTCTCAAGGGTATCGAATAGGATTTCAGACCTGGAGTCTTCAGGGGTAATCATGCCGGTTCCTTTTCAGGAACAAGGTCTGGGGTTTTATTCAAATCTATTCATTGTCCCAAAAAAGGAAAATTTATTCAGACCAGTTCTGAAAATTTGGAATCATTATGTAAGAGTACCAACTTTCAAGACGGTGACTATAAGGACTATTCTGCCTTTTGTTCAGCAAGGACATTATATGTCTACAATAGACTTGCAGGATGCATACCTTTATATTTCGATTCATCTAGAACATTATCAGTTCCTGAGATTCTCTTTTCTAGACAAGCATTACCAATTTGTTGCTCTTCCATTTGGCCTAGCAACAGCTCCAAGAATCTTTTTAAAGGTTCTAGGTGCCCTACTCTCTGTAATCAGAGAGCAGGGTATTGCGGTGTATCCTTAATTGGACAATATATTGGTACTAGCTCAGTCTTTATATTCTGCAGAATCTCACATGAATCAACTAGTGTTGTTTCTTCAAAAACATGGTTGGAGGATCAATTTACCAAAAAGTTTCTTTATTCCTCAGACAAGGGTCACCTTTTTAGGTTTCCAGATAGATTCAGTGTCCATGACTCTGTCTTTAACAGACAAGAGACGTTTGAAATTGGTTGCAGCCTGTCGTCACCTTCAGTCTCAGTCATTCCTTTCAGTGGCTATATGCATGGAAGTTTTAGGCCTCATGACTGCAGCATCGGACGCGATTCCTTTTGCTCATTTTCACATGAGACCTCTCCAGCTTTCTATGCTGAATCAATGGTGCAGGGATTATACAAAGATATCACAGTTAATATCCTTAAATCCCAATGTTCAACACTCTCTGACGTGGTGGTTAAATCACCAGCTTTTAGTTCAAGGGGCTTCCTTTGTTTGGCCAACTTGGACTGTGATCAATACAGACGCAAGTCTTTCAGGTTGGGGAGCTGTTTGGGGATCTCTGACAGCACAAGGGGTTTGGAAATCTCAAAAGGCGAGATTACCAATCAATATTTTAGAACTTCGTGCAATTCTCAGAGCTCTTCAGTTTTGGCCTCTGTTGAAGAGAGAACCGTTCATTTGCTTTCAGACAGACAATATCACAACTGTGGCATATGTCAATCATCAGGGTGGGACTCACGGTCCCCAAGCAATGAAAGATATATCTCGGATACTTGCCTGGGCGGAATCCAGCTCCTGTCTAATCTCTGCGGTGCATATCCCAGGTGTAGAAAATTGGGAGACGGATTATCTCAGCTGTCAGACTTTACATCCAGGGGAATGGTCTCTCCATCCAGATGTGTTTTCTCAGATTGTTCAGATGTGGGTTCTTCCAGAGATAGATGTCATCTAAACAAGAAACTTACCAGATACCTGTCCAGGTCCAGGGATGTTCAGGCGGAAGCAGTGGATGTGCTGACACTTCCTTGGTGTTATCATCCTGCTTACATTTTCCCGCCTCTAGTTCTTCTTCTGAGAGTGATATCCAAAATCATCATGGAACAATTGTTTGTGTTGCTGGTGGCTCCAGCATGGCCAAACAGGTTTTGGTATGCGGATCTTGTTCGGATGTCCAGTTGCAAACCTTGGCCACTTCCGTTAAGGCCGGACCTTCTGTCTCAAGGTCCATTTTTCCATCAGGATCTCAAATCATTAAATTTGAAGGTATGGAAATTGAACGCTTAGTACTAAGTCATAGAGGTTTCTCTGACTCAGTGATTAATAATATGTTACAAGCTTGTAAATCTGTCTCTAGAAGGATTTATTATCAAGTTTGGAAGAGCTACATTTCCTGGTGTTCTTCTCATAAATTTTTTTGGCATTCTTTTAGAATTCCTAGAATTCTACAGTTTATTCAGGATGGTTTGGATAAGGGTTTGTCTGCAAGTTCCTTGAAGGGACAAATCTCTGCCCTTTCTGTTTTATTTCACAGAAAGATTGCTAAACTTCCTGATATTCACTGTTTTGTTCAGGCTTTAGTTCGTATTAAGCCCGTCATTAAATCAATTTCTCCTCCTTGGAGTCTTAATTTGGTTTTGAAGTTGTGAATTCTAACAACATTAGTAGAGAAATTGTTGTCCCTTCCTTGTGTCCTAATCCTAAGAATTCTTTGGAAAGATCCTTACATTCTTTGGATGTGGTGAGAGCTTTGAAATATTCTTGAGTGGAGTTCCACATCTTGGGTATTGATATCCCATATGTCACTAGCTTATGGACTCTTGCCAATTACATGAAAGAAAACATAATTTATGTAAGAATTTACCTGATAAATTTATTTCTTTAATATTGGCAAGATTCCATGAGGCCCGCCCTTTTTTATGGTGGTTATGATTTTTTGTATAAAGCACAATTATTTCCAAATTCCTTTGTTGATGCTTTTTACTCCTTTCTTTTTCACCCCACTTCTTGGCTATTCATTAAACTGAATTGTGGGTGTGGTGAGGGGTGTATTTATAAGCATTTTGAGGTTTGGGAAACTTTGCCCCTCCTGGTAGGATTGTATATCCCATACGTCACTAGCTCATGGACTCTTGCCAATATGAAAGAAATTAATTTATCAGGTAAATTCTTACATAAATTATGTTTTTACAATGTCACCAAACTTTTTATTATTGGATGCTGAAAATGGATTATAAAGGGTGGGGTGGTAGTTAATGTCTAATGATTTTATTAGATTTGAATTACCTAGCAATTTTGCTAATCTCTCAGTTAACATTGTTAGTTTAGGATTCAGTCTACTCCTGTTCACAACCTCTATTTATACTAAGCATGGGTGTCTGTTGTCTCATTTTAATTTTTACCTTATTAATTTAATTTCTCTCCTCAGATGTTTTAAGATATTGGGGAAAGTGCATAAAGGGACATAAAATATTCCAACATTTCCAGGGCCACTCTGATTTTCCAGTCCAGCCCTGTTTAAAGTGCCGTAAAACATGTTGAGATATGTGCATATCCTAAAAGGAGCTATTCAAGTAAAAATAGTTTGCATAAAAAATAGTTTAAAAACTGCTGTCAAGTATTTTTATTTTTTCCCCAAAATAAGCAAAATTAGTTACATAGCCATGCTGTCTGGAGTACTCTGATCCACCCCCCTTATAAGTGTTTATCTGCAGAAACACAGGCATTGTATTTCACGGCAGATTATATGCATCTAGGCATGCTCCAGCAGATAATGAGTGTCTACTTCTGCATTCTACCAAAAGCAAAGGTAGATATAGATGCAGCCATAGAAGGAATTGTGTGGGGGGAGTTAGAGCTGTACAATTCAGAAACTTAAAAGAAAGGGTTAATGACGAGGCACTGCAGTATGAATTTACAGGTAAAGTAAGGTAAGGTAAGGTAAAGTAAGTTGGAACAGGCACTTTTTTTAGGTGAAACTCAAGCCAAACATTATTTAGTTTTAGATAGCATAGGGAAGAGTTTGTTTAGCTATTTGTGCCCCTGTTCAGAAAATTTCACATCACTTTCTGTCCTTGTGACAATTAGATTTTGAGTATTTTGGTTATCCTGGAAATAAGGATTGGTGTTAAAGCTCTAGTGGAGATACCTTTTTTACCATGATAACTCTTACAGGAGTACATTTCTCTTCCTAGGGGTAGATATCCTCTCACTTCCTGTTGTCTCAAGGACAGGAAATGAGATTAAATATTTCTAATGAGGATATGACAGTAACTTCCTGTGTACAGTACTGTACAGAAGAGGTGGGCATCCGGTGGTGCGAGGGACTGTGGGACAGACTCCACGCTCCCTTGCAACACTAAATAATCAGGAAGCCACACGCTCCCTCGCAACACTGAATAATCAGGAAGCCACACTCTCCCTCGCAACACTGAATAATCAGAAAGCCACACTCTCCCTTGCAACACTGAATAATCAGGAAGCCACACACTCCCTCGCAACACTGAATAATCAGGAATCCACACGCTCCCTCACAACACTGAATAATCAGGAAGTCACACAACCCCTTGCAACACTCAATAATCAGGATGCCATACGCTGCCTCGCAGTGTCGCGAGGAAGCGTGAGGCTGGCTTCCCCACTGAATTGGTGGAGAAGGAAAAGCTCACTGCGACCCGCTGGAAACAAGACATACGGATTTTCTCCGTTCATAGGTACGAGTTGTACTTATGTCAGATGTCCGTAACCCGGGGACTGCCTGTTCTTATACTTAATTAATTAATTTAATTAATTAACTAATTAATATTGTTATTTTGGGTAAAATCGATTATATTACAACAATTATTACATTTTGAGCATATTTATTTAGTAATAAAAGAAGATCAACATAGATGAAGGGATCTTCGTGAAAATTATTCTAATATTTCCTAGTTATGGAAACAAATTATTTTTATTTTTATTTTGATGCACTAGTGAGCAAACCTTCTAGACAGAATTATCTCTGTTAAGTTTAATATTTTGCTTTTACTGCTGTGATTTTCCTTACCCAAACACACAAAACTGTTTAGTCGAAATAAAATCCACTTTGATGAGCTTTTTAAGCCTACAGTTTTTGTTATGGCTTGGTAAATCTCAAAGGCCTAAGTTTCTTACTTTCTTCTCTAATAACTATTGATTTTACATGTAAAGTATTTGATATTGCAAGATATAGCTTTACTCTTGCTGTTTCCCTGTATAAATAAATAACATAATTTAAAATGTTCAGTTTTCCTCAGAATCATCCTGACATTCTGTCAAAATATGTGCTCATATATGTGTAAATTTCATAAAAGAGATCTTTTTACAGAGAAATATTTTTTTAATATCTGATAGTTGATGGATTACTTCAGTTTATCATCAAATGACCTGTTAATCCATTGATCCTTTAGGGAAATCTATAAATTCACCAATGGCCTTTGAAATAAGGCTTGTAGACCTCTATAGATAATTTTTCGATAAGTAACTTCTTCCTCTAATTACCACAGAGATTTAGTTGAAGCCATGATTCTTGAAGTGTGAATATTTCCACAGAATTTTTGAGAGACCGTTAATCCAGCTCAGTATAATAAAGATAATACAGAGCCACTTATTAAGTAATGTAACACCACACATTTTGTTTTCCCAGTCTATTAAGAAATGTTGTCATTTTCTTTACTCCTTTTCTTTACTCCTTAATAAGAAATAATTTAGTGGTTCTCCACAAGAAATCAAAGAATATCAGCAAAATAAATGACATCATTGCAGTATAATACAAATACAGTAAGTGCATCTAAATATATTTTTGGATTTGTTTAAAAAGATAAATTTATAACAATATGAAAAGAGCATAATTAATTACACAAGACATTTTTATTATCAAACACGCTGTCCATCTGAGGATGAACCATCATTTTGATTAAATGAAGCCTCACTGTTAATGTTAATAGTATTGTATGCAATTTAGTCCTGTTAAATATATATTTAAAGTATATTAGTGAATCACGGTTTCCAAAACCTTTCTTATTTTTTTGAATTGTTATGATTATGATTAGTAGTAACCTCTCAGTGTAAAGCATCATAGGGCATCATGGGTGATTTTTTTCTTAATCTATAACAATCCCATAGAAGAAGTGCCATTTGAATGAGTAAAAATGACCAAAAAAGTAAACTATATAACAGCAAAACCTAATTAGCTACACAAAAAATAACTTTATGGAATCAGCATAGTGGAGGATTTTTACAAAGCTTTTTACTGAAGCAAAAGATGCATGACTAAAGTGAAAGTAAAACATAACCGATAATTAATTCAATAATGATAATGATTGCTTACTGGGACATAAAAGTGCAAAAACATTTATCCCAACACCAGTTCAAATTTGAACCAGAAGATTCTTCCCTGAAAAATATGCCTATATTTTTACTCACAGAAAACTCCCAAATAAGGGATAGAATTGCCTTAAGGGAATCAATAGGCTCTCCCTTCCACTGTTGGTTTCCCTACCTCCAAATACGCCAAGCAATTATGGATAACCCTCATAAAAATGACTGCCTCCGTCCGCTTACCCCATTTGAGAAGCTATGCAATACAAAAGACACTCAGAAATCCCTTCTCTCTCTCACACATAAACTCTTAAGAGCTATACACTCAGTCAAACTACCCTCATATACCACCAAATGGGAAACTGAACTTCGAGTTCAGCTCCCAAAAGACACCTGGCTAAAATGTTTCAACACAGTCCACTCCTCCTCCTCCTCACTCATTCTGACCGAACTTAATTATAAGATCATCTCGCGCTGGTATCTTACACCTCAAAAATTGAATGAAATATATCCAGGTGCTAACTCGAGCTGCTGGAGACGATGTGGGGAAGTGGGCACACTTTCCCACATATGGTGGTCCTGTAATAAAATGTCCACTTACTGGGCTCAAATCGAGCGTAGCATCAATCTTACATTAAACACACAAATATCCCTTTCGGCAACCATGATCTTACTAAACCAAATCCCTAGATTGGAATGTGTCTACCGAAGGAAACTCCTTCAACTGATGTTAACTTGCGCTAGACGCGTTGTCCCTCGGTATTGGAAACAAGCTCATCCCCCTACTTATGAACACTGGGTATCAGAAGTCACACACATACTAGCTTTAGAGAAGAGACACTATTGTTTTATAGGAAAGAGAGATTTTATACTAGATATAATTTTCCTATGGGAACAAAGAACACCATGACTCTACAAAACCGACCCTTCTTCACTGCTAAATACCACAGGCTCCATAATTCTTCGGAGTATGTATTTCATTCTTTGTAAGGATTAATTGCAAAGGATTTACATGGAACCACACTATAATATACTATATTATTCTATAATTTATCTTTACATATTTTTATGCTTGTCTACTTCCTCCTATCCCTTACCGTCACCTGTCCGAACCCTTCTCCTACTCCCCCTCAGACCTCCCTCCCCCTTCTCACTTTAAGACAAGACAAAGACTCAAGGTAGCTGGAGAATGTTCGCTGATTTCAAGGAAATCATGTTATATTGTATTTTACCATGACGTTATGTACCCCTATATATCTGTATTCTTTTATTTTTGCTGTTTATCACCCGACTGATCTCTATTGCTGCACGCTCTAACCCTTTCCATATCCCTCCTTAACCATCCTCTCTCCCTCTCGTCCCCTATATTCCCCCCCCCCCTCTTGTTACATGCCTTTTTACTATTTACTAATCCCTATTATTATCTGCCCTAACCCTCTCCATATCCGCCCTCTGTCCACCTCTCTCCCTATTACCCAAAGAACTTATTTTTAATTTGCTTTTTGCTTTCCTCAAATAAGGGAAAGAAATGATCACTAAGATATTACAATGCCTTACTGTAATTGAAAAACAATTATTGGTTTATGTTTGTTGTTCATTATATGTCTATGTTTTTTCCTAAAAAATCAATAAAAATTATTTAAACAAAAAAAAAAAAAAGTGCAAAAACATGCTCTGCGTTGAAGCAATTTATTATTGCGCTATTGCTTGTGTATAACTGTGTGTTTAAAGGGATATGAAGCCTAATTTTTTTCTTTCATGATTCAGATAGAGCATGCAATTTTAAGCAACGTTCCAATTTGCTCCTATTATCAATCTTTCTTCATTCTCTTAGTATCTTTATTTGGAAAGGCAGGAATGTAAGTTTAGGAACCAACCTATTTTTGATTCAGTATCTACCCTGGGTAGAGCTTGCTGATTGATGGCTACATTGAACCCACCAATCAGCAAGCAATACACAGGTTCTGAACCAAAAATTGGCTGGCTCCTAAGCTTACATTGCTGCTTTACAACAAAGCATAACAAGAAAACAAAGATAATTTGATAATAGAAGTAAATTAGAAAGTTGTTTAAAATTGCATGCTCAATCTGAATCAAGACACAAGAATTTGGGTTTCATGTCCCTTTAAGTCTTTACAAATGTCTGTAGAATGTAATTTCCATATAGACTTCAATTTGTTAAACTCTATACATGAATGGATTCATTTATTAAGCTGTGTATGCAGCTTTGGAGGCCCTTTGGGCAGGCAAGCATGAGCGAGCTTGCAGCCAATAGTAAACAAGCAGAGGTCATCAGACCACTGATTCCAGACCTTACGCCAGCTCTTAGCACCATTGGACTAGTGAGAGCAGGGGGCTGCATTGCTCAGGCTTTCTGCAAACCCTGTCCGAATGTGTTTTGTTAAATGGGGCCCATAGTATTTACCATAAGTCTTAAATGGATCACAAGTGTAAAATTTAAATGGATAGGAGTAAAGAATTTGGGTGTTTTTATGACTATTTAGTATAGTTCTATTTTCATGAGAAGTTAAAGACTTTTCATTTTGTTTATAGAAGTAATTAGATATGCAAGCTAAGTGAACATTATCTAGAATCTCATCAAAACTACACAATGTCTTTAGTTTAGCTGCCATTGAGCACTTTATTTATCGTATCATTAGTTTTTAAAAGAAGAGCTAGAAAATGCACAACAATATGATATAAACAGAAGCGTTATCCACTTTATCAGCTTACTCTAAAGAATTTATTTGATACAACACATTACATTTATGACTTTACATTTATAATTCTACTGTTTTGTTTCTATAACTACCCACATCCATCTTATATTGCTTTTTACAACAGATTGACCACTTTCTGAAAATATCTCTACAGATATTTTCAATATATGGAAGTGCTAGGCTCAAAGTTTTAAGTGCACTTAACAACATTTTTCCAAATATCTCAAATATCAAAGTTAGAATTAGTTCCTAATTATTTGTAGCAGTTTACAGACTCCTTCCTTTTCCATTAAAAATATTATGATAGTGTTAATAAGAGAAAAAAAACTCTTTAAAGGATACAGTTCCATCCACATAAAGTCCATAAGTATATCCAAATAATCCACCTTCTTCACAGTTTTTATTTTAAGACTACCAATTTAGTCCAGAATACAAGCATTATATGTTAGAGAGCTAGACAGCTGCAGTTGTGTTCTTATATAATGCCATGTCATCACAACATTTAACAGTGCGGCACTTTCATTTTATAATTTGTTAAAACACAAACAATATATAAAACCATGACAATTAAATACATTTGTATGTCCAGTAAATACAGAAATTCAGTGAAAACATATATATTTTCCCATTTTTTTTTTTTTTTTTTTTTTTTTAAATCAAAGATTTTTATTGAGGCAATACAAGAAAAAGAAAGAACATGAACATAATTTACATTTTGTGTCAATTTGGTAAATTTTGCATACAAGACATTGTTTATCCGTTGGACAATGAAACATTTACATATAAGGTAATAAAGAAATCGTAATTCAAATATTATATGTGTATCTCACCAAAAGAACATAATGAATGTAAAGGACATTGTATGCAAGTACAAAATCAAATACATATAATCAAGCATTACCTCTTTTTTCCTTTTGTTTCCTATATAAACACATACGAAAGTGATAGAATTTAAACAACCCAAAAAACTTATACTTCTTATAGAGTGATATGTTAATTTTAAGATAAGTGTATTTATTATCTAAAAATTTTACAAATTATAGGGAGTCATAACAAGTTGCTCCTACTGGATATACGTAAATGGAGGGCAAAGTGCCTCATTTTCTTTGTAGACAGAAGCTCAGAGCAACTTATGACAGAAAGATATCAACAGCGGATAAATACCGCTTATTTGTCCACCTAAAGCAAGGGTGGACAGTAGCTAAAGGTGAGAGTGGGGAGCGGAGCCATAAGTTATGTTGGGTGAGCCCCTCTCCTGGGGAAATGTCAGCTATAGACGGTGTGGGAAAAAGGAAAGGGGGTATGACCCGCAGGCAACCAGTACCGGCGGGAAAGGAAGGAGAGGGGCCCAGCAGTTAGTAGAGATGTAGGGAGGGAGAGGAGGGCATGTACTTCTAGTTGCAGTTTGCGTATCTTACAGAGGACATGCTAATCAGTGTTGAGTCCAGGTGTGTAACAGAAAGATGCAAGACTAAAGGTATTCTATCTAATCTAGTTTCTGTAGGTAGTTTGCCTGAGTATACCGTACATACTAAATATTATGACTCTGTTACCATGTGGGAGCTAATTGGGTCTGAGACCTAAAACTGACAGGAATGTGACTTTGAAGATTCATATCTAGTGATTAAATATTGCTGTCTGCCTTATTTTAGATATCCGAAATCTCAGTACAAATCTGATAGCTTGTAAAAGGCAAAGTGCTAAAAGACTATACGTGAAATGGGACAGCTCAGGGGAATATATACAGATTAGATCCATCTTTTCTGAGAATGATATAAACAAAACTTCTCTAAAGAAGATTAGGCAGCATAAATAACTTCACTATACCTACGAGCATATGATATAGTTGTCAAAATGATTTTGAGCAATATGTACTCAAAATATTGTTAATTACATATATCTATTGTAACCAATGTCATTTAGTAGGTATGGTAAATATCAGTATCATTTATCAGTAGAGGAAAACTACTATTAGTCGTATGCTATCTGATGTAAACGAACAGAGAGAGGTATACCTAATACATTATATTGTAGGAAAAATATTATCCTATACAAAAGGACAAAAACCCAAGCTAAATAATTTAGACATGTAAATTGCAGACAAAACAGTCTACGTCTAATAAAAGGCATATAACATAACATTTGTACCAGTTAGTATTGGGACCTAAGAAATAGGACATACCTGGTCAAAAATTACTGAGAAGTGAAGGTACAGGGGCTCTAAAGTAGCTAAATAAATGCATAAGTAAATTCGTTAAGCGAGTCTACCACGCAACCCCCACCCCCAGCAAAGGAGTTAGATGAACTCGCCCACCCAAGACTAGATTATGTTAGTAGTTGTCTATAATGCTGGCACATCTAGCCATTGCAGTTTTACTCTCCAGCATACCCACTACAGTAGAAGACCATAAACATTTTGACTCATTCCCATCAAATGTTGCATCAAATATCACTGTGTTAATAATATCGTCATACAATTTTAGAACTTATATTAAATAAGCTAGAGTAGCAATGTCAATCCTAAGAACAATGCCAGGTAATATCATAGACCATAACACACATGGCTATCATTGTCAGAGTATAAGTGAGATTAAAAAACCCTGAAAGTTGTACGTGAGTGAGCTGGCAAGCATAAAACCCTCCTCATAACTTTACAACATTATAAAGGATAGCAGTGTGTAGCAAGCTCCTCACAGCCAAAAACAATATACTCCCTACTACCTGGCTATATATAAATATAAAAATATCACTAGGCATTTATTAACATCTTATTATAGAATACTATTCAAAACATTAGTAGCCATTAGTAATGTAGGCTAAGTGTAGGGAAGCTTAAATTGAAATAAGGGGGAAAGCTGCAGTGACTGAGGAGAGTGGAGAAAAATTCAGCATTTTCATATGTAGTGTAGATACTGAAAATAAAACTGTTGTACATATGAACATATTACAGAGCTGCACTATCAGGATGAGATAGGGGGACAGAGGACCATTAAACATCAGACTGAGACACCTTCATCCAGATAGATTACCATCCCAACTGAATACATGTAACTGTACATTCAATTGCGTCTGTTAGTACCAGTAATAGGACTGTATATATAAACGAAGGTACCAGAGTCTGTAAAAACATACATGAAGGAACCTAGTAAAACTGTAAGTTCTAACTGCTTATATTAGTATAGTGAGGGAGCTGCTCAATCTGCAGCGGGACTAACTCAACTTCAGGAAAGTTCCGTAGACCATAGCAAGCTCTTCACTGGTAAATCACATCAGTCAAGGGCACTATCCGACACCAACTCTGAGATGAGTCCGTGCAGACATCAATGCTAGCAGCAGCCTGCTCCACAATCGACCACCGTCTAGCGGCCATCCCTGCGCAGTCGCGGCAACAGGTCTCCCATCCTCTGGCCATCGCGTGAACGACATGTCCAGCTCTTCTGCCCAAAGCAGCCTATGTGATGTCACTCCCTTGTAGTCTGCTAGGTGGGTACACAGCTCTACATCCTCAGCCGGTATAGGCACCGGAGGATTAATCTCAGGTCGCAGATCTTTGAAAATATCCTGGAGTGCCTCACGCCTCACATTGCCGAGCTGCTTGATTGTTGCAGTCAGAATAGTTGCGGCTTGCAGAGGAACAGTTAGCTCCGGATCTCTTAGGGGCTGGGCGCCATCAATAATAGACAGTCGTCGTTTATCGCCGCCATCTTGTCTCCTTTGTGTGGCAGAGAACTGCATATGGAGCTGTGCGAGTAAAACACTCATCTCTGAGAAATGATCCTCAAGGATCTCGTAACAGCGATCTTCAAAGTTATTTAGTGCGGTCTCTAGATACATTCTGCTAGTTGTAATGTGAGGGGTCTTCAAAAATTCCAAGAGGGATTACACCTTAACCGGGCCGTCGCCGATGCCAGGCCTTAAACCTTGATGCCCTAAAATAGCTTAGTATGTCATCAATTCAGGATTTGTTTGCAAATTGGTAGCCAGGCACGATTATCCTTGCCTTCTACAAAGTCCATAAGTTTAGATCACATAAAACGTGGATTTAGGAATCGACTTAAGTTAGATATAGCAAGGGAGCTCCATGAACACACGTCTGCTCTCCTGGGCAGTTGGCTCCGCCCCCCTTCCCATTTTTTTTTAAATCAGTACTTCTGCAGGTCGAGAATTTATTACATACATTAATTTGTGAAACAATATTGAGTCTGTTGAAGTGCTTACAGTGTACAATGGATTTAGAACATATGATATTTTAAAAAAGTCCATCACAAGGCCTAAAGAACTTTAGCCTCCCCATACACTTTTATTTGCCTAATTCCACAAACAGAATTACTTCTCCACCTCCCCTTATTTTCTTAACAACAGCCCCTCTTTATGAAACTGTGTAAACAGCTTTTGGTCCCTTTAGGTCATACAACCACTGCTTCTTAACGTGTCTGCAAACTCCAAAGTGTTAGATGTCAGACAACCCTTACTCATTCATACAGGATGATTGACAAGCCCTGCTCTTGCTCAGTTGTTTGGATGAGAGCATGGAGTGGGTTTGCACGAGCAATTGCTCATAAATTCCTGCAGCTAATGCTGCTCCAGATGGCCTAAAGGTGTACAGGCTCTTTCTGAGAACTTTGTCCACATTCAGTACGATAAATGGGGACTTAGTGTTTTCTTTGTTCTGTACCTGGCTAATTCCTGCCCTCTTTCTTTAGATACAATATGTGTGTCTCAGGATCTGTCTGTATATGAATGTTTGTGCTGTTATCTTGTTATAGAATTGCTCATTTAAAGGGAGAGTTAGCCTTATTATACAAATGATCCATAATAAAAAACTTACTCAAGTTCTGCATTTTTAACAATACACCACAGCAGTAGTTTTTTTTAAAAAGTATATATTTTAAATCCAAAGAATCCCTCTAAACATTATGCACGACTGCCCACAGACATGCAAGGATACTCACAAGCTAAACTCAATTTAATGAATGGCGCACATTAGTCTAATCAGAAAAAAATAGCTGTGGTGTTGAGGCTGTTGTGCAGGAAGTTTGGAATATATATATATTTTTTTTTTTTAAATTAAAGATTTTTTTTTTTAATTCTTCTGTGGGGTATAATTAAAAATACAGAACTTGGGTAATTTTATGAGTCATCTAAACTAAGGCTTGCTGTGCTTTTAAAGCTTCTATATATAGAAATATACATTGTTTTCTTTCAATAAAATTCATTTTGTTCAAAGTTTTTAGATGTTGCTAAAATTGAAAGGATTTGACACCCATGTCTGTTTAAAAAGCAATATCAGAATGATAGAAGAGTGGTCTGTCAAAATGGAATCCAACCAACTTTTCTGGTTGGTTAATCACATTAAACAATTAGAGGTTTGAACAGACTCAAATTTGCCAGTGAAGCCCTCTAAAATCCTGATTGGATAACCTAATTAAACAATTTAGTCTGTTAAATTGTATATCAATAGAGGATGAGACCCCTTTTAAGAACCAGAACAGCTAACGTATATTTTTTCAGGACAAAACTGTTGCTACTGCTCAGAAGAGTCTGAATACTGAAAACCTACAAAAGGACTCCAATCACCAAAAACAGAGTAATTACAGATTTCACTTAAATACTTTAATTTTTTAAGTTAGCTTAGTTAGTTGTAGAGGATAAAAAGAGCATACATACATCAATATCAATATCCACTGTGATATGAGACATAGTTTGCAGATCAATTAAAGGACCAGTACATGCCATAGATTTGCATAATCAATAAATGCATGACAAAAAGACAATGCAATAGCACTTAGTCTGAACTTCAAATGAGTAGTAGATTTTGTTTCTGACAAATTTCATAGATATGTTTATTTCCACTCCTCCTGTATCATGTGACAGCCATCAGCCAATCACAAAAAGCCGTCAGCCAATTCATAGAATATACTATATACGTATATTCTGTGAATTTTTGCACATGCTCAGTATGAGCTGGTGACTCAAAAAGTGTAAATATAAAAAAAATTGCACATTTTGTCAATGGAAGTAAATTTGGAAAGGTGTTTAAAATTCCATGCTCTATCTGAATCATGAAAGTTTAATTTTGACGTAAGTATCCCTTTAATTAATTCAATTCTTTTTGTAATCTTGATATGTAGCAGTCTTTCCTTATTTTCCACTTTTTATAGTTATCAACATATTTCATAGCTGCACTACTTCAACTTACAAATCATTCTATTTTAACCATACCTTCTATTTAAGGTTTTGCTACAAACTATTTTCTAAGAGATAACAAGAATAATTATGTTATTTAAAATTTTTTAGAAACCATGCTGCAAAGTGAACTAATTGAAAGAAAAAAAAAGAAAAAAACATAATAAATTTGATTGCCCAAGGGAACAGTGTAAATGTTTGCTAGGCTTAATGCTTCAGACAAGATGGCAGTAATTGATCAAATGATTACACTTGCACACATCTCTGCCTCCAGATAGAATCCTGTCTTTATAAGCTTGACCTGCACAAATGGATTCTGTTAAAAATATTAGTGCCACTAGGATTAGGGCTCTTTGAAGACTTGCTAAATCTGTCTAAGCAGATGAATAATTTAACTGAGAAACAGATAATTAGAATTGTCAAAGACAAACAATGATGCATTCTATATTATGCCCATTAGACTTGAATCTTTAAAAAAAACAAAAAAACTAAAGCCATACTCAGATGTGGTTATGTAAATAAAACATGAGCAATATAGAGGTTTTCTTTAATGGAAAGGTTTGGACGTGAATACAATGGCATGTTTTATACATTAAAAGAAAATGTAAAATGTGGTTATGATTTCAGAAGGAATAAATGTGGATTTGCTTGACAGTATAGTTATACTGTTTTGGGCATCAACATCACTAAGAGGAAGCAAGAGCTTCCAGTTAACCAGGTCAATAAAATTTGCTTTGTAGTTTTTAAAGGGAGAAAAGATTACTTCTAATATGAGTGAGCACTATTCCACATGTTTTAAAGGGTAAGACATTTATATTTTGCTTCTGAATATAACTAATGTAAACTGCACTTACTATTGGTAAGTAAATGCTAAAAGATTACTAGTACATTATGGGGTTAATAATACATAATATCTATTCCCCCCCCAAAAAATCACTTTAAGTGGACATTATTTTTTTTGTGTAAAAATTGTGCTTTGTCCCAAACTCCCTAGAGAAGCCAAAAAGCAAAATCTCTAGGTTTTCAAAATGTTGCATATTGTCTAAACCAGCTACTTAATTTGCAGCATTTGCATGTAAATTTGCTTTTTTGGTCTCTATAGTGAGCATGAGACTAAACAATTAGTTTACACAAAATCAACAGGTGTTCAATGTCCTTTTAACAATGAAAGTGTCCCGATTCACTCATGTCCAACTGTTTGTGCATCTCTCCAGGGTCTTTATCATGGTGTAAATATGTTTGTTTGTTATAATTGATGCACAACATTTTTCAAAACAGCTAATTTTATTTGTGGGTGGTGAAGTCCCTTTGGGGATCCTGCTCTCAAGGTTAATATTAATGAGCAAGGAGATCATGGAAAGAATTAAAGTCCTGCTTAGTGGAGCTATTAATAAAATGGACAGTAAACATCTTGTAATGGTGAGACATTTATGTTGTCTTAATTTAGAATAACATTTTAGCCATTTTTAAAACAAATGGACATATTGTTTGCTGCAATAGTTTTTCCATAGACAAACTCCACCCTTAGCCTTATTTAGAGGAGCCAATTTGGGCTTTAGTTTGCAGACAACAAGGCAAGCCCTGGTCATAACATTAGTATTAAGTGCATTGTTTTGTAGTCCATTATCTGTTAAAGCCAATTAGGTACAGATGTACACAATTTTCAAGTAGACTGTCCCTTAAATCATATTTTTAATTTAAAGAGACATTAAACTCAAAATTGTGCTTTCAAAAATTGTTAAATTATGCATAATTTTAGATATTTCCAGTATGTTTTAGATATTCATTTTGTCTGCTTCTAAAGCCATACTTTAAAGGGACACTCAAGTCAAAATTAAACTTTCATGATTCAGATAGAGCATGTGCACAGTCTTTTTATATTTACACTTTTTGAGTCACCAGCTCCTACTGTGCAAGAATGCACAGAATATACGTATATGCATTTGTGATTGGCTGATGGCTGTCACATGATACAGGGGGAGTGGAAATAGACATAACTGAAATTTGTCATAAAAAAATCTACTACTCATTTGAAGTTCAAACTATGTGCTATTGCATTCTCTTTGCATCATTCATTTGTTGGTTACACAAATCTACTGTATTTACGTGTCCTTTAACTCTCACACTCCTTCATGCTTCATAGTGATTGGTTTATGTATGTAGGAGCTTGTTTATATCTGTCCCTAATTGGCCACAGCAACTGAAGGTGAACAACATTTAAGAGGCTATTTAAGGGGTGTGCATGAGAACTGAAAAACAATGTATATTTTTCCAACAAAGTTGCTTACTCCCACAATATTCAATCTTCATTTCCCCATGATACAGATAACAGCAAATAATGGCTGTCAATCACCAAAATCTGAAATGGGTTAATGGAGTCTATGTGTGTGTGTGCTTCACAATTGGATAGTGTGGTGTTTCTGATAAGTGTTAATTTATCTGAATGTCATTTTTATATGGGCATGATGGGTGTGGTGTACTGGGTATGTTTGATAAATTTTGTTTTTTTATATATATATTTTATTGAGGAGCTGCATAGTACAAATGTCAAGCTTACACAAGAATATACATTTAGTAATGATACAAACATTATACAAAAAAAAACATGTTTGCGTTTTGTATTAGGCTGTCCTCATTCTGATCCCTCTTAATTATAGTGTGGATCACTCTTGGATCCTTATTGTCTTTATATTAAGGGTATATAGGGATTATATATAATAAAAGAAAATTAACATAAACAGTTCTAGTTAACCTAACTAGAAACCGTAACCAAACCCACTGGCTGCCGTCAGGAGGAAGTGTACATATTATGCTAGGCGTGGTGTAAAAAGATTATATATTATATATTAGGTTAATAAGGATTGAGGGAACTGCTCCTTAGGAAATAGTTAAATCTGATATATATAAACTATAATGCTAAATCAGTTACATGTTCCACCTGAAAATTGTATAAACAGTATTTGAGAAGTAAAAACATTTTCTTGCAATGTACAAGGTTTTCAATAAAGTGTAAGTGACCCCAAGGCTTTCCTTGTTTTTATCTCCTTTGTGGCCTCAGCCGCTGGTCACAAGGGAGTGATCCATATTATGTAACACTGTATTTTCAAGAAATGATGGTGGTCTGTTGATAATAACACCTTTCACTGTCCTTTTTGAATAAGTCTCTCTGGCGGGGCCCCCACAAACCCCCATATGAAACATAGATACAGAAGTGGTGACAGTGTGTCTTGGGTGATACCTGGTTCATAACTATTATAAGAAGGGGAGTTGTAAAGCTACATGATGCAGGCAGTGTGACAAATGAATATTATGGAAACCTGTGCTTTAGTGCTATAATTAAAAGTACAACTGTAGTAAGTATGTGAAGTAAATTTGCTGGTGGATCCGCAGGCACCGCAGGTGGATTCTTTCACCACCCTGCCATTTACGGAATCCAACTAGATGCAGCGTAGGCAAACCCGAATCCTTAAAGGGACACTGAACCCAAATTTTTTCTTTCGTGATTCAGATAGAGCATGCAATTTTAAGCAACTTTCTATTTTACTCCTATTATCAAATTGTCTTCATTCTCTTGGTATCTTTATTTGAAAAGCAAGAATGTAAGTTTAGATGCCAGCCCATTTTTGGGTAATTGGAGTAAATTAGAAGGTTGCTTAAAATGGTATGCTCTATCTGAATCACGAAAGAAAAAATTTGGGTTCAGTGTCCCTTTTTAAAAAAAAAACACTTAACCGCCCTCAAGAAAAAAACGAAAAAACACGTATCAGCCCGCAAGAAATAAAAATAAAAACATGTAACCGTCCACACAAAGTATAACAAAAAAAAACCTAACCTTCCGCACAAAGTATTAACAAACACCTAAACTGTCAACCCCCACATCGCAAAATAATAAAGTTATTAACCCCTAATCCGCAAATAACACAATTAAAATATTAACCCCTAAACCGCCAACCCCCCACATTGCAATAAACCTAATTAACCTATTAACCCCTAAACCGCCAACCCCCCCACATCGCAATAACCCTGATTAACCTATTAACCCTTAAACCGCCAAACCCCCACATCTCAATAACCTTAACCCCTTAATGACCGGACCATTTTTCAATTTTCTTACCCTTAATGACAATGGCTATTTTTACATTTCTGCAGTATTTGTGTTTAGCTGTAATTTTCCTCTTACTCATTTACTGTACCCACACATATTATATACCGTTTTTCTCGCCATTAAATGGACTTTCTAAATATACCATTATTTTCATCATATCTTATAATTTACTATAAAAAAATGTAAAATATGAGGAAAAAATTGAAAAAAACACACTTTTCTAACTTTGACCCCCAAAATCTGTTACACATCTACAACCACCAAAAAACAACCATTCTAAATAGTTTCTAAATTTTGTCCTGAGTTTAGAAATACCCAATGTTTACACGTTCTTTGCTTTTTTTGCAAGTTATAGGGCCATAAATACAAGTAGCACTTTGCTATTTCCAAACCCCTTTTTTCAAAATTAGCGCTAGTTACATTGGAACACTGATATCTTTCAGGAATCCCTGAATATCCCTTGACATGTATATATTTATATTTAGTAGACATCCCAAAGCATTGATCTAGGCCCATTTTGGTATATTTCATGCCACCATTTCACCGCCAAATACGATCAAATAAAAAAAAAACTTAAATTTTTCACAATTTTAGGTTTCTCACTGAAATTATTTACAAACAGCTTGTGCAATTATGGCACAAATGGTTGTAAATGCTTCTCTGGGATCCCCTTTGTTCAGAAATAGCAGACATATATGACTTTGGTAATAATAAGGCCGTTAAATACTGCTACGCACCACACTTGTAATATGCCCAGCAGTTAAGGGGTTAATTAGGTAGCATGTAGGGTTAATTTTTAGCTTTAGCGTAGAGATCAGCCTCCCACCTGACACATCCCACCCCCTGATCCCCCCCCTGACCCCCCTCAAACAGCTCTCTTCCCTCCCCCACCTCACAATTGTCACCGCCATCTTAAGTACTGGCAGAAAGTCTGCCAGTACTGAAATAAAAATAATTTATTATTATTTTTTTATTTTTTTCATACAGTCTGCAGTGATGGATCCCCCCTTACCCCACAACCTCCCTGATCCTCCCCAATACCTCTCTCTAACCCTCCCCCTATACCTATTTGCCGCCATCTTGGGTACTGGCAGCTGTCTGCCAGTACCCAATTTGCCCCCAAAATAGTTTTTTTTTACTTTTTTAGATGAAATACTTGTTTTCTGTAGTGTAGCTGGCCCCCCTAAATGATCTACATCCCTCCCCCTCCCAGATCCCTTACTAAAGAACTAAGATCCCCCTGCATCTATATCGGTCTTTTTTTTTAACTTTCATATTCCTGCATAATTTGTGTGCGCGCGCACCCGCCACCCCGCCCCCCCCCGGCACAACAGCCGACAATGTCAGATCGGTTTGACAAACTGAGGGTAATATAGCCAAAAGCTGCTCCCACCCACCAACGAATTTGTTAGCATCAATGGCCGATGCAGAGAGGGCCACAGAGTGGCCCTTTCTACATCGGTATGTAAAATAGTGGATTGTAGTGATGCCTCAATATTGAGGCATCACTACAATCCCTTGGAAGCAGCTGGAAGAGATCATGATCGCTTCCAGCACTTCAGACAACAGAGGACGTACCAGGTACGTCAATTGTCATTAAGGGAGTTTTTTTCTATGACGTACCTGGTAAGTCCTCTGTCATTAAGGGGTTAATTAATATATTAATCCCTATACCGCCAACCCCCCCACAATGCAAATAACTATCAGCTAGATTACGAGTTTGGCGTTATGAGTGGAAAAGCAGCGTTATGGCCCATAACGCTTCATTTCCCCTAACGCTGCTATTACAAGTGTTGTCGGTATAGGTGTACCGCACACCTTTTAGCCAGTCACGCAACGTCAGTACCGCACTTTAAAAAAGTCCTTTTTCAACGGGACTCCCATAGCGCCGGTATTACGAGTTTTCCTGGGAGGCCAAAAAGTAAGCGGTACACTCTATAACCACAAGATCCGTACCGCCATCTAAAGTCAGTAGTTATGAGTTTTACGTTACCATAAAAGCTGTACCATAAAACTCATAACTAAAGTGTTAAAAAGTACACTAACACCCATAAACTACCTATTAACTCCTAAACCGAGGCCCTCCTGCATCGCAAACACTATAATAAATGTATTAACCCCTAATCTGCCGCACCAGACATTGCCGCCACTATTAAAATGTATTAACCCCTATTCCGCCGCTCCCTGACACCGTCGCCACTATAATAAACCTATTAACCCCTAAACCGCCACCCTCCCGCTTCGCAAACACTATTTAAATATAATTAACCCCTAATCTGCTGTCCGCCCAGACAGCCGCTATAATAAACCTATTAATCCCTAAAACGCAAGCCCACCACAGCAAAATATACTTAAATACACTATTAACCCCTAAACCTAACGCCCCCCTAACTTAATATTAAAATTACAATTTCCCTATCTTAAATTAAATTAAAACTTACCTGTCAAATTAAATAAATTAATTTTAAACTAACAATTAAACTAAGATAATTATTAAACAATTAAACTACCAATTAAATTAAACTAAACTACACATTAAAAAAATCCTAACACTACTCTAAAAATTACAAAAAGTTTCTAATTACAAAAAAACCCTAAATTACAAAAAAAACCACTAAATTACAAAAAATAAGAAACAAATTATCAAAAATAAAAAAACAATTACACCTAATCTAATAGCCCTATCAAAATAAAAAAGCCCCCCCAAAATAAAAAAAGCCCTAGCCTACAATAAACTACCAATGGCCCTTAAAAGGGCCTTTTGTGGGGCATTGCCCCAAAGATAGCAGCTCTTTTACCTGTGAAAAAAATACAAACACCCCCCCAACAGTAAAACCCACCACCCCCCACAACCAACCCCCCCCAAATAAAATAACTATCTAAAAAAACCTAAGCTCCCCATTGCCCTGAAAAGGGCATTTGTATTGGCATTGCCCTTAAATGGGCATTTAGCTCTTTTACATGCCCAGACCCTAAACTAAAAATAAAACCCACCCAAAAAACCGAACACTAACCCCGACGATCCATCCAGCCGGCGAAGTCCTCATCCATGCGGCAAGAAATCTTCATCCAGACGGCCTCTTCCATCTTCATCCAGCCGGCGAAGTCCTCATCCAGGTGGCAAGAAGTCTTCATCTAGGCGGCATCTTCTATCTTCATCCATCCGGCGCGGAGCGGGTCCATCCTGAAGATATACAGCGCGGAGCATCCTCTTCCTACGGTCTCCGCCGTACACTGGAACTTCAATGCAAGTAATGTCATCCAAGATGGCGTCCCTTGCATTCCTATTGGCTGAAAAGTTTCAATCAGCCAATAGGATTAGAGCTGCTAAAATCCTATTGGCTGTTCCAATCATCCAATATTATTGAGGCCATGCTGGAGCCACCAGCAACACAAACGATTGTTCCATGATGATTCTGGAGATCACTCTTGGAAGAAGGACTAGAGGCGGGAAAATATAAGCAGGTTGATAACACTAAGGAAGTGTCAGCGCACCCACTGCTTCCCCCTGAAAAACCCTGAACCTGGACAGGCATCTGGGAAGTCTCTTGTTTAGATGAGAGGCCATCAGATCTATCTGTAGAAGACCCCATATCTAAACAGTCTGAGAAAACACATCTGGATGGAGGAACCACTCCCCAGGATGTAAAGTCTGACGGCTGAGATAATCCGCCTCCCAATGTCTATACCTGGGATATGCACCGCAGAGACAGGAACTGGATTCCGCCCAAGCAAGTATCCGATATACTTCTTCATAGCTTGTTGACTGTGAGTCCCACCCTGCTGATTGACAAATGCCACTGTATGTGAAATTGTCTGTTTGAAAATAAATGAAGAGCTCTTTCTTCAACAGAGGCCAAAACTGAAGAGCTCTGAGAATTGCACGGAGTTCTAAAATATTGATTGGTAATCTCGCCTCTTGAGATTTCCAAACCCCTTGTGCTGTCAGAGATCCCCAAACAGCTCCCCAACCTGAAAAACTTGGATCTGTAGAGATCATAGTCCAGGTTAGCCGAACAAAGAAGCCCCTTGAACTAAACGCTGGTGATTTACCACTATGTCAGAGAGTGTCAAACATTGGGATTTAAGGATATTAATTGTGATATATTTGTATAATCCCTGCACCATGGATTCAGCAAACAAAGCTGGAAAAGTCTCATGTGAGAATGAGCAAAGGGAATCGCGTCCAATGCTGCAGTCATGAGACCTAAATTTTCCATGCACACAACCACTGAAGGGAATGACTGAGACTGAAGGTGCCGACAGGCTGCAACCACTTTCAAACGTGTTTTGTCTGTTAGAGACAGAGTCATGGACACTGAATCTATCTGGAAACCTAAAAAGGTGACCCTTGTCTGAGGAATCAAGAAACTTATTGGAAAATTGATCCTCCAACCATGTTTCCGAAGAAGCAACACTAGTTGATTAGTGTGAGATTCTGCAGAACGGAAAGACTGAGCTAGTACCAAGATATCGTCCAAATAAGGAAACACCACAATACCCTGCTCTCTGGTTTCCATAAAGCAGGGCACCAAGAACCTTTAAAAAAGATTCTTTGAGCGGTTGCTAGTCCAAATGGAAAAGCAACGAATTGGTAACGCTTGTCTAGAAAAGAGAATCTCAGGACTGAAAATGATCTGAATTAATCGGAATATGAAGGTATACATCCTGCAATCCATTGTGGACCTAAAATGTCCTTGCTGAATAAAAGGCAGAACAGTCCTTAAAGTCACCATTTGAAAATTGGTACTCTTACATAACGATTCAAAATTTTCAGATCCAGAATTGGTCTGAATGAAATTTCCTTCTTTGGGACAATTAATAGATTTGAATAAAACCCTAGACCTTGTCCCTGAAAAGGAACTGGCATGACTACCCCTGAAACTCCAGGTCTGAAACACACTTCAGGAAAGTCTGAGCTTAACTGGATTTGCTGGGATGCGTGAGAGAAAAAATCTTCTCACAGAAGGATTTACTCAGAATCCTATTCGAAACCCCTGAGAGACAATACTCTGAAACCATTGATTTTGGACCGAATTATCCAAACATTCTTGAAAAAAACCTTAATCTGCCCCCTACCAGCTGAGCTGGAATGAGAGTCACACCTTCATGCGGACTTAGGGGCTGGCTTTTGGTTTCTTAAATGGGCTGGATTTATTCCATTTAATGAAGCTTTCCAATTGGAAACAGATTCCATAGGGAAGGATTAGGTTTTTGTTCCTTATTTGACAAAAAGAACGAAAACGATTTAGAAGCTTTATATTTACCCTTAGGTCTCTTATTACCTTGGAAAGAAAGAGATAGCAATCTAGACTTAAAAAGTCATATCAGCATTCCAAGATTTAAGCCTCAAAACTCTTGTAGCTAAAAATAGCTAAAGACATAGATCTAACATCAATCTTGATGATATAAAAAAATGGCATCAGAACTGATTAGTATGTTGCAGTAAGCGAACAATACTAGATAAATCAGAATCCAATTCTTGTTGCGCTAAATCTCCAACAAAAAAGTTGATACAGCTGCAACATCAGCCAAAGAAATTGCAGGCCTGAGACGACCTGAATATAAATAAGCTTTCCTTAGATAGGATTCAAGTTTCCTATCTAAAGGAACTTAAGTACTATCTTCCATAGGAATAGAGGAACGTTCAGCAAGAGTAGAAATAGCCCCATCAACTTTGAGGATCTTTTCCCAAAACTCTATAGAAATTGCTGGTAAAAAGATACAATTTTTTAACCTTGAAGAAGGAATAAAAGAAGTACCCGGCTAATTCCATTCCTTAGAAATCATAACAGAAATAGCATCAGGAACAGGAAAAAACCTCTGGAGTAACCACAGGAGGTTTAAAAACAGAATTTACAATAGTTCTAATATCAAGAGGACTAGTTTCCATGATATCCAAAATAATTAACACTTCTTTAACAATGAACGAAAATGCTTCATTTTAAATAAATAAGTAGATTTGTTAGTGTCAATATCTGAGGAAAGATCTTCTGAATCAGATAGATCCTCATCAGGAGAGGATAATTCATTAGGTTTTCGGTCATTTGAAATTTCATCAACCTTATGAGAAGTTTTAAAAGACCTTTATATTAATTAGAAGGCAGAATAGCAGACAAATCCTTTGGAATAGAATCAGTAACAAATTCTTTAAATTTCATAGGTATAACATGTACATTAAAAGTTGAAGGAACAACAACAGGAAATGTACTATTTACTGATGGACACAATATCTGCATGTAAAAGTTTATCATGATAACCAATACAATGACATTTGGAAATATAATGCACTTAGCTTTAGTAGAACCGACATCAGGCAGCAAAGTTCCAACAGATACTTCTGAGGCAGGATCAGATTGAGACATCTTGCAAAATGTAAAATAAAAAACAACATATAAAGCAAAATTTGTCAATTTCCTTATATGACAGTTTCAGGAATGGGAACAAAATGCAAATAGCATAGCCCTCTGACATAGAAAAAGGCAAGAGGCAAATAGCAATTTGGTATTAAATTAATGAAAAAATTTGGCGCCATGTATGACGCACAACGTAACTGAATTTTTTTTGGCGCCAACAATATTCGGAAATGACACACTTGCGTCACTAACGACGCAACCGTGTGTAAGGTTTCGGTGTCAACTACGACGCCGGAAATGACGAACTTGCATCAACGGACGTACTTTTCGCGCCAAAAAATTCTCACGCCAAAAATGACGCAATAAAGTCTAGCATTTTGCGCACCCGCGGGCCTAGTACTGCCTGCAATTTGCAAGAAAAAAAGTAGTCAATTGAAAAAAAGACTAAACTCCAGGTAAGAAAAATATTTCTTAATATGTTTATTTTCCCTAAATATGAAACTGACAGTCTGCACAAGGAAATACATGAACCTGACTCATGGCAAATATAAGTACAATACATATATTTAGAACTTTATATAAATGCATAAAGTGCCAGACCATAGCTGGGGTGTCTTAAGTAATAAAAAACATACTTACCAAAAAAGACACCCATCCACATATAGCAGATAGCCAAACCAGTACTGAAACAGTTATCAGTAGAGGTAATGGTAAAATGAGAGTATATCGTCAATCTGAAAAGGGAGGTAGGAGATGAATCTCTACGACCGATAACAGAGAACCTATGAAATAGACCCCCGTTAGGAAAATCTTTGCATTCAATAGGTGATACTCTCTTCACGTCCCTCTGACATTCGCTGTACTCTGAGAGGAATCGGGCTTCAAAATGCTGAGAAGCGCATGTCAACATAGAAATCTTAGCACAAACTTACTTCACCACCTCCATAGGAAGCAAAGTTTGTAAAAACTGAATTGTGGGTGTGGTGAGGGGTGTATTTATAGGCATTTGAGGTTTGGGAAACTTTGCCCCTCCTGGTAGGATTGTATATCCCATACGTCACTAGCTCATGGACTCTTGTCAATTACATGAAAGAAATATATATATATATATATATATATATATATATATATATATATATATATATAATTATATTTATATATAAAACAAAGCAATGGAAGCGCACATTGGTCATTTTCAACTCCGTGTTTTTATTTTGATGTTTTGGGGACACCGAAAAATCACAATAAAAACACGGAGTTGAAAAGGATCAGTGAATGCTTCCATTGCTTTGTTATATTTGAACCGTTGGCACCCTGGCGGATGTGGAAGAATGGGAGAATGTGCCTGAACTGTTTCTTATTTATTTATATATATATATATATATATATATATATATATATAGATATATATATATATATATATATATATATACATATACATATATATATATATATATATATATATATATATATATAGATATATATATATATACAGTATATATACATTTCTATTTACAATAAAACATTGTTCTGTATGTGAAAAATATTGGAATGTGAAATAGTCATAATTTATGTTGGGTTGAGCACACTTGAATAAATGTGATCGTGTTAGCAAGCTAGTATGGGTATTTTTTTCAGTTTGCATCCTCCATTAAAGTCTACGGAAGAATACGTCAATGCGGTCACAATATTTGAAGTTCAACTTTTTACACGTTTCAGGTTTCACTTGCGCACTAACTTTATACTTTCAATTTAATTCAAATAATAAAGCTCAACCAGATGTCTGCAAAAAGCCTCCGTCTAGCAAAGTTAACGCTCGAGCGGGAGGGCAAAATATCACTCAACTCATAATCTAGCCCATAGTGCCATCTATAGCTCAGTCTTTAAGATAGGGTATTGTGAACTACCACAGCTGTTCATGGGAATCACAAATGTTAACTAAATTATAAAATAATATGTGCTGCATGGAAATATATTCTGGTTGTGTATTAATCCATATTTATTTAAATATAATATAGAATGATACAAAGAGAAACAGATGATATGGATAAAATCCAACAGTAAATTATGACATCAGGCAATTTCTCAATAACATTTCCTGCTGAAGAAATGTTCTCCAAACAGGTAACACATGGTCTAGAAAATGTCCTACACAATACACTAAAAATCTAGGCAAAGAGCACTTTATTTTATAACTAAACTACTAATGTCCTGGTTTAAGTAATACAAAATCTAGCTCTAGTATTCAGAGAATAATGATTATGTTTAGTGAGTTTTTCTATACTGCTCAAACCTGAATTTGCTACTTCTGTAAAACAACAATTGTTAATAACACAATTTTATATTCCAAAAACAAAATGTGCAGGTTAACAACAAACAAAATGGTTATATTTGAAGGGCTGTGTGTTAAAGGGACATAAAACCCAAATATTTTTCTTTCATGATTCAGATAGAGCACACTATTTTAAACAACTTTCCAATTTACTTCTGTTATCAAATTTTCTTAGTTTTCTTGTTATCCTTTGTTGAATAGCAAGAATGTAGGCTCAGACGTGTGCACTCGTCTGCAGCACTTTATGGCAGCAGTTTTGCAACAATGTTATACATTAGCAGGAGCACTAGATGGCAGCACTATTTCCTGCCATGTAGTGCTTCAGGCACGTGCACGCTACCTTCCTAGGTATCTGTTCAACAAAGAATATCATGAGAAGGAAGCAAATTTGATAATAGAAGTAAATTGGAAACTTTTATTAAATTATATTCTCTATCTGAATAATGAAAGAAATATTTTGGGCTTAATGTCCCTTTAACATATTGGGCAGTGATGCTAATAGGTGATGGGTGTGTCATGATACACTCATGAGGTGAATTTGATACCTGAAATAGTCACCAGCAGAGGTGGTATAGTGTCCCAGAATTGCCAGGGTTAACCTGAATTTTCTTTCCTTTCTGTGTAACATTCTGTCTGTTTCTAGCCTTCATGAATCAAAAGAACCCCCCCTTCTGCTTGGAGCCAAAAATTTGCTATTGATGCTCTGAGCTAAGAAATACAGGAATTCCACCTTTGAATCAAAAAAAGAAGTTAGGGATCTTAAGCAAAGGGGTTATAAAATAGAGATTTAGGGGGCTGGTTTTTGCTAGATAAAGGAAGAATTCCAGGGATATACAGTAGGTAAATGCAGCCCTGAATTTGGCAAAACTTCACTGGGATTTTGCAACATCTAAAAAGAAGTTCCCACAGACCTGCTTGGAGCTTAGTGATATGTGTGTAAGTGTAGGTTTGTGTTTTGGTTTAAGTCCCATTTAATTTTCAAGAACTGTATTTTGCATGTATTCTATTTCTGTATGTCCTTTTGTTTTATGTAATTTGACACTGTGTAACATTTATTTGTCCTTTGTCCTTAAAATATAAATAATCTAATTCTGTGATTGGCCTAGTACCTTAATTCACAAACCCTTAGAGACAAGATTGCAATCACATTACCAAATGGTTACTTGTGTGGTTTGCTGGTACATTTTTACTAGTGTGTAAAATTTAGGTTCCCCAAGACACCCATATCTTAAAGGGACATTCCAGTCAAAAATGAAATGCAGATAATGGTAGTGAAAGTCATATTTGTGCATGTAACGTCTTAAGGGTTATGCTGCCTGACTGAAATGTAAAGCTGTGCAGTGTGTGTTTGCAACAATTGTTGCAATATGTGGGGTGGGGACTCTTACCTGTTATAAAAGTGCATGGATGCTGGAACACTTCCTCTTTCTTGTCTGCAACTGCTGGAGAAAGGTTTTTTCTGTTTTTGCTGGCAAAATGGTGCGGCCTAGGCGTCAGTCGGTTCCTCCAAAGCGGATGAGGGAATCTTCGCCAGTGACACGGCAAGTATCTGTGAGGGGGAGAGGTGGCAGTTTAGTTAGTGAGGTAGTAGGCCCTAGCCCTTCTCAGGGGGTGGGCCTCACCCCTTCCTGGGATTCTGGGGAGCCCTCGGGTGTGTCTTCCTCCCCTTCCCTTTTCCCGGGGTCCCAGGGGGAGGATTTGGAGGATTCGGGGTTGGGTTCAGGGGGTGGCGGAGGTGACGGGGGGTTGGAAAGGTCTCCGGTTGGCTCGATCGGCCTCCCGGAGGTGTTTAGGGCCGGGCAGCTTGAGTCGTGCGGGGGGCCTAGTTTGGGGCGGGTAGGCCCGGATCGGGGGCGCGTGGCGCAGGGCCGTGGGCCAGTAAGCGGGCCAGTTTCTGGGCCCTCGGGGACGCTAGTCGCCCGGGAGCGCGAGGGCCTAGTCATGCAGGGCGTGCGTGACGGCCCGACTTCGAGCGGGGGGCCTTTGGGCCTACGCCGCGTGTTGCAGGGCGAGCAGGAGGGCCTAACTTTGGGCGGCGGGCCTTCGGGCCTACACCGCGTGGTCGCGCCTGGTGGCCCAGTGGGTTCCCCCCCCTACCCCGGTGGCTTCAGGTGGCGGAGATTACGGCCTGCAGGGTGCCCCCTCTGTCAGTGGTGGCCCCGGTGGGTCTGCGGCCCCTCTTTGGGACGGGTACTTACCTAACTTACCTGTCCCATAGGCGGCACGGGCGGCGGTCGTGGCCTTAATCCAGGCCCTTTCGGCGGGAGCGGGTCCGGGCGTCGCGGCGGGTATGGAGCAGTCCGGCATCGTCCACGGTGATCCGGCGGGGGTTCCGGCGGTCGGCGGCGTGGTCCAGGCTGGAGCGGCGGGCAGGGCTTCTTCCCTCGGTGGAGGCCTTCGGTCGGTGGTAGGCGCGAGTGACGTCACTTCCGGTAGTCGCGCTAGTGACGTAACTTCCGGGCGCCGCGCGTGTGACGGCATTTCCGGTTTCGGGCGCGGCGGAGTTAGGTCGACGGATGGAGGCGCGGAAGGTGAGTCGGGAGCCCGGGGATCCGGGAGGGGCAGCACCGGACAGGCTGCGGCGGTGAGGGGGCATGTGGGGTTAGGCACTTGGCAGTTGGAGACACTTGTGGGGGCGCATGGTAGGCATATGGGTGCTGGCATTAGCGGGCCCGAGCCGCGGGCTGGGACTTCCATGGGCCTTGGGGTTTTTGGTACTAGGGGACCTGTTGGTGCGGGGCACCGGGGTGGGGAGGGCCTGGCAGATATGGCAATGCCGAGTGTGAGTGGAAGTGGTGGGCCGGAGTTTGGCCCTGTTGTGGGCAGTAACCAGGTGGTTGGTGGGCCGTAAGTTGGGCATGAGCCTCTGGGGAGAGGACAACAGGATGTGATGGGGGAAATTTTCAGGCTGGCCTCGATATTGGCCCAAGGGGCGCACGCTGGTTCTTCTGGGATGGGGGGGCAGCAGCATACAGTTCAGGTCAGCGCTGGGGGGGTGGATCCTGGTCATGTGGGAGTTGTGGGCAGAGGGAGGGCGGGTGGACACGGGTCTGTGGTTGGAAACGCAGGGGCTGGTGGAACAGGGCAGTTGGGAGCCGGGGTCCAGGTGGGTGGCCTGCAAAGTAGTTCTGTAGTGGGTGGGGGTGGTGCCCGTTCCTTGATCCCTGGTGCTCCCGATTCTGTTTTGTTTCCGCAGGTTAGCGGGGATGCTGTGGTGGCGGTTTGCCAGGATGCTAGGCGAGAAGTGACTCAGAGGACCGGTCCAGGCCAGGAGGCTCTTCCCTCGGCGGTGGCAGGAGCAGGTGAGATTGCATTGTGTGGGGTGCTGGGGGAGGGTGCGGGTGGGTCATCTAGTGACACTGGCTCTGAGAGTGACGACTCCTTAGGGCCAGTGTCTAAACCTCAAAAACGGGTATTGAAATATCTTCGCAGGTTGGTAGCTGGGCAACAGAGACAGGAGTCGAGGCTAGCTCCGGGTGGGGGAGCGCAGATGGGGGGCTCAGTGGGTGTTGTTCAGCAGGTAGGGCCAGGGGCTGTGAGCTTGGCGGTGGCAGACAGGAAAGTGGCGCTGCAGGGAGATGCCTACCCCTGCAACGTGCACTCATTGCATTCTCACCTTAAAGCTAAGACGATCAAAAAAAAATTAGAGATGGCAAATATGTGCACATTTTTGATTTGTCGCTGGAGGCCCATAAGGCCAAGGAGAGGAGCGAGGACGGCTCAGGTCCAAAAAAGGTCAAGAGACCGGAGACAATGGACGAGTGGCGCACGTGTTTTAGAGTTTTGGCTTCTTGCCTAGTGGAGGCGAAGCCTGAGCTGCGGGTTGACGTGTTAAAATACATGGAAACTATCGAGTTCGTCCATAAGACGTATAAGGACGGGGTGTGGCGGTCTTATGATGCGGATTATAGGTGTAAGATGGTGGGGAACCCTTTGCTGACCTTTGGCACCACGGATGTGCATTTATGGCAGCGTCTGGGTGCGGAGCGCTCTCCCTCCCCCCCTTCAGGCGCAAGGGCCGGGGGGAGCAGGCAGATGGGGGGAGTCAAAAGAAAAGGGCGGGAGTGTTGGAAGTTTAACGACGGGAAGTGTGACCGGGGAGCGAACTGCTCCTTTCGACACTCCTGCATATACTGCGGAGCTGGTCACCCAGGGACCGAATGTGCTAGACGGAAAGAGACGGGGGGCCGTGGAGCCGGCAGAGGGGCTGCTGGGGCGAAGGGCACCAACGCCGTTGAGGGTGGCCGCCCTTGAGCCATGGCTCAGGGCATACCCGGACAGGAGGGCAGGGGAGCTCCTCCTGACCGGACTGCGGGAGGGTTTCCTCATTCCAGTGGTAGGTCCGGTAGTCGGGCACGTCAGAAGCGGAACCTCAAGTCAGCGTATGACTACCCTGACATAGTGAGGGATAAACTGGGCATAGAACTGAGTTTAGGTCGCATGGTGGGCCCCTTTCGGGAGCCACCCATGGAAGGTTTGGTGGTTTCCCCACTGGGGGTTGTGCCGAAGAAGGAAGCGGGGAAATTCCGGTTGATTCAGCATTTGTCATACCCGAAAGATAATTCGGTCAATGACGCAATCAACCCAGAGGTTAGCTCAGTTTTTTATCAGTCGTTTGACCAAGCAATGGTTTTGGTGCAACAGGCTGGTGTTGGGGCACTCTTGGCAAAGCTTGACATTGAGTCGGCCTTCCGCTTGTTGCCTATTCACCCGGCATCCTTTCGGTTGATGGGGTGCTGGTTCGAGGGTGCTTACTATGTGGATCGTTGTCTCCCAATGGGTTGCTCGGTCTCATGCGCCTTTTTCGAGATGTTCAGCACATTCTTGCACTGGGCGGTGTTTTCAGAAGTGCGGGGTGGGCTGATAGCCCATTACTTGGACGATTTTTTGCTGATAGGCAGAGCTGGGTCGCTCGAGTGCGAGCGGCTCATGTCGGTGATGAGAACACTATTTGCGCATTTTGGGGTCCCATTGGCAGAGGACAAGACCCAGGGGCCATGCACTTGCCTGACGTTTCTGGGTATCGAGATCGATACCTTAGAAAGGCAGTGCAGGTTGCCAAACGATAAGGTGGTTCGAATGCTGGCCGCGGTTTCTTCGGCCGCGGCGGCTGACCGGCTAGCGATAAAGGAGTTGCAGTCTTTACTGGGTTTGCTCAATTTCGCATGCAAAGTTATCCCGATGGGCAGAGTATTCAACAGGAGGTTGGAGGGCCCTCTGAAAGGGGATAGTGGGAGCCGCAAGTCATGTGCGGTGTCTCCAGATATGAAGGAGGACTTGAGAATCTGGGAGTTGTTCCTGAAGGATTTCAATGGGGTCCTGTTATGGAGGCAAGTGAGGACATCTAGCCAGGCTCTGCATCTGTTCACGGATGCGGCGGGGGCAAAGGGTTATGGGGCTTACTTCAACGGCGCCTGGAGTGCCGGGGAGTGGCCTGTGGCCTGGATGGAGAGGGGAAGGACTAGGAACCTTACTCTCCTGGAATTGTTCCCTATTGTCGTAGCCATTGAGTTATGGGGGCGACAATTAGCAAACCAGAATGTAATATTCTGGTGCGATAATCTGAGCGTCGTGTTTGCTATCAACAATCTTTCAGCCTCTTCCCCTATTGTGGTGCGTTACCTTCGTTGGGTGGTGCTGCGGTGCTTGCAGCACAACATTGACTTTACGGCGCGGCATGTGCCTGGGGTCGATAATGTATTGGCGGACGCGTTGTCGCAAGGCCAATGGGAGGCATTCAGAAAGCTGACACCAAGGGCAGCAGAGGTTGGTACTCCTTGTCCTTCCTTTCTTTGGCAGGTGGCGGAAGGGGGGACGTGTTGACTTCAATGGTTCAGGCGTCGCTGGCACCTGCTACCTGGAAGGCCTACGGCAAGTACTGGGCCGAATGGGAAGTTTTCCTCAAGGGTAAGGGCGTTCCGGTGGAATCCGGATCGCCAGCTTTGTTGCTTGAGTGGATGGTGTGTTTGAAGGAAAGTGGCTGTAGAAAAGGATCCATGCAAGGAAGGCTAGCTGCCTTATCCTTTTTTGCTAAATGGAAGGGGATCCAGGATGGGATGAATGCGTTTCTGGTTAGGCAGGTAATGAAAGGTTGGGGCAGGATAGAGGCTAAGTCGGCAGATCGGCGAGAGCCCATTACAATTCAGCGGCTGGGGGCCTTATTGGCAGCGCTGCCAGAAGTGTGCGCAGACGAGTATGAGGTTGCTTTGTTTAGGGCGGCGTTTGCGGTTGCTTTCTTTGGGGCCCTGAGAGTAGGCGAGATAGTTAGTCCAACCAGGTTGGCGGTAGGTTGTGGTATCCAAGCGCAGCATGTCAGGTTTGACTTGCAAGCGCTATTGTTATTTATCCCTAGATCTAAGACGGATCAAGACAGGAAAGGTGTATGGTTATCCATACAGCAGCAGGACTTTGTGGGGTGTTGCCCCGTCCGGCTTGCTTCTGATTTTTCGGCGAACAGGCCAGGGAGTTCAAGGCAGTTTTTTATTCATGCGGATGGGTCTAACCTGTCCAGATTCCAGTTTCGGAGGGTGTTGGAGGAAGCAGCTAAGAGGGTCGGCTTGGAGCCTGGGCTCATCGCTCCCCACTCCTTTCGCATTGGAGCGGCCACCAGCGCAGCTGCAGCTGGGGCGTCGGAGCGTGAAATTAAGAAATTGGGAAGGTGGAGTTCCAAACGGTATAGGACATACATTAGACCCCTTCAGAGTAAAGTGTAGATAGTTGAAAAAGGGGAGGGGTGGGTATTAAAAAATGGACGGGGACTTAGTAATGGAAATTTTTGTTGATTTTAGGTGTAAGAGCCCCTCCGTGTAGAGCGTGGATAGTCGGCCACTCGTACGTTCACTGGGCGGCCATTCACGCTTTGAGGCGCCCGGGCGGCCAGCAGCTGGGATTTCATCCAGATGCGGTTTCAATTAGATGGCTGGGAAAAAGGGGAATGTTGTGGAGTGATTTGCCAGGTCGCCTGGAGGAGGCCTTCCTTCGTTGGGGACGGCCTTCATTGATAGTGCTGCATCTGGGTGGAAATGATGTGGGGAGTTTGCCTGTGCTGGAGTTGGTAAACATCATTCAATCAGATGTACATTGGTTGAAAGTGCGTTTCCCGGGGGTACGAGTGGCTTGGTCAAATGTGATTGCGCGCTTGCAGTGGCGGCATGTGAGAGTGCACCGTTCAGCCTACCGTATTCGGAAGAAGTTGAACAGAGATGTGGGGAGGTTGATCGTGGAGGAAGGTGGTTTTGTAATCAGGCATGATAACATCTTGGGGGACTGCAAGCGGCTGTACAGGCCGGACGGGGTTCATTTAACTGAAGAAGGGTTAGAGCTATTTTTGGCTAACCTAGCTGGCGCGTTGAGGCGGCATGTCAGTTAGCTATCCCTAGGTGTGGCGGCAAGAGCTCCATTATGGGAGGCAGGTGTGGTATCTCTTGTGGCGGGGTCCCGGCCAAATAATTTTTATGGTTTCCGCGAGGGTGTGGTCGAGCTAATGGGAGGGGCATGATGTTGCAAGTCGCAGCTTGTAATGCCTCTCCCCGCGGGCCTGCTGACCTAGAAACCCCTTGTGGATGATGCCAGCCTCTGAAGGGCAATGCTCGGCAGGAGCATTGCAACAACCAATCCGGGCCGGTGACCTCACTACGCTGGTTGTATATATATATATATATACTAAATTATGGATAGGCTTAGAATATAGTTTAGCCTCAGATGCCGCCACCCATAGATAAGCCTTAAGCTTCCCAAGTTAATAAGTTTAGAGTTTGCCTGGTTTGGTTTTAATAAACGCGACCTTGCTTCACGGTCTTATACCTCCAAATATGTGTCTGTGTCTTTATTGGTCTGTGTCTTTATTGGGCAAGGTGGGAATGAAGTCATGGCGATTTGACCCTTAATGAATTACATCTTTAAATAGAAACATATTTGCAATATACATGTAGTGGCAAAAAGGCTTCAAGTAAAAGTTATCACTGTTTTAGTGTTAGCATTTTTCTCTGCACGTGCATGTGAAGCATAGTTAAATATTCTCAGTGCACAAACATTTTAAATACTGCAGCTGCTCACAGAGTCAATGGGGCTTGTATCATGTCAGCAATTAACAAATTGAGTCATTACCATATGGTATAAGCTCCTTGGATCCTCTGAGCAAGTGTTGTGTTTAAAATGCTAGTGCACGGTTCATACTTAAATACGCTTTTTAAACAGCTACTGTATATCTTTTATTAGAAGCATTTTTGCTAATACATATATACTACAAAAATGCTTCTATTCAAAACTGAAATGCCTCTATGTGGATTCCAATTTTGGCTGGAATGTCCCTTTAAGTCTTGGTTGGTAGCACAATAGTTTATCTGGGGTGGTGCAGGCAGGATTTGGGGGTTAATTTTGTGTCCTTTTAAGCCCATGTAGAGGTATAAGGTAACCAGAGGCTCAGGCTATTAACCAATTCATGCCCAAACTCCTAATAGTCACGGCTGGGCAGATAGCTCTATTGGTCACAAAGTGGTTGACAGCGGAGGGTTGGCTAGAGATTTTAGTGCTACTTGTAGTGCCCGGGAAGATAACCTTAGTAATAAAAGAAATTGCATGCTCTTTTGTGCAATTTCCCAAAGACAGAATGCAGTGCCTAATTACAGATTTAGGGGTAGATTTATCATAGTGCGAGCGGACATGATACGATGTAGCGTATCATGTCCGCTGCACATCGATAAATGCTGACAGCATACACTGTCGCCATTTAGCCCCTCGCTTGAATGAGAAAGCTTTGGATGTATTTGCTGGATCCAGATTTTGGACAGAAAAACTAAAACAGTTGCAGAGGCTGCTGACCTTGCTAATGATTATGCTAACAACAGAGCAGCTGTGTCTGACTTCCGGCTTCTGCTTGACACGGGAAGTGACACGCATGCCTCTGCTCCCGTGTGTTTCCATGCCTCTGCTTCCGTGTGTTGCGGCATAGAACGCTGAAGAAAATTGTGCAGCCCGAGTGAGAGCGGGCTCTGGTTTTACACAGTAGCTGGCAAAGTGGTGTGGCAGGGTGGCCGTATAGCTGGGAGACGGCCCAGGCCCAATTTGACAATGGGCAGCATCAGTCCCAAGTTGGAGCACTCCTGCAGGTCCAGTGGCATGGACAGGGTGAGGCGTCTGCGACAGAGATGAGGAGCATCGAGCCCTAATAAAGCTTGAGCCGTGAGTCACATATCTAAGGCAAGCTCAGACACAGACCATCCACCAATACCTCCCTCTGAAGTAAGAAGAGAAAATAGGAGAATTCTGCGAGGTATCAAGCTCTGCTGACAATACAAAGACCACCAGGGGACACATGGAGGTAGTCTGAGCTCCCAAGTAGGGTCTTAGTAAAAGTCAAGAGCAAAGTGGAAAGCGTGAGTTGATGGTGGTATGATTTCTGGTGTTACTCTGCTTTGAATTGCCTAAAAAATGTCAGGGTGTATCCCTGTAAACTCATAGTGGTTGAGTTAAAGGCTGCTTGGTAGAGCTCAGTGAAGAGTCCAATCTGTGGTTTCATTTACGGGTACCGGTGGGTCTATTTCTGGGACAGGAGGTCCTGTGTATCACAAGAGAAGAGACTATTAAAGAGGGAGGAGGAATAAAAGCAAAATAAAATGAGTTTTTAAGGCTGCTTTAACCTGCTCTGCTATTTCTGCTTGTTTTGTGGGTGGCTAACAAAAGTCACAGCAGTTGAACTGAAATATATCCGAACTGTTAACTTTATAACTTCTTATGGTTTAATGATCCTTTAAGCAAGAGCAAACATACAGCCAGATTACGAGGAAATAGGGAAATTAATGACCGCAGCATTTTCAGCGGTATTTCACTCCCTATAGCGCTGGTATTATGAGTTTAAAAAAAGCCGGCATTTGCGGGCGATATGGCAGCGTTGAGCTCCATACCACACACAAGTACCAGCGCTGCTTTGAGCTGCTGTTACGTGCTCGTGCACGATCTCCCCATAGACAACAATGGGGAGAGCCGGCTAAAAAAAAGCCTAACACCTGCAATCACGGAGCGTAAAGCTTTATAACGCAGCCCCATTGATGTCTATGGGGACTTTTTTTTTATGTTTAAACCTAACACCCTAACATAAACCCCGAGTCTAAACACCCCTAATCTGCTGCCCCCAACATCGCTGCAACCTACATTACTGTTATTAACCCATAATCTGTTGCCCCCAACATTGCCACAAACTACATTACTGTTATTAACCCTTAATATGTTTCCCCAACATCGCCCCAGCCTATTACTGTTATTAACCCCTAATCTGCTGCCCCAACATCGCCGCAAACTACATTACTGTTATTAACCCCAAGCCCCAAAATCGCCGCCACTTAACTACACTTATTAACCCCTAATCTGCTGCCCCCAATGTCGCCGCCACTATACTAAAGTTATTAACCCCTAAACCTAACCCTAAGTCTAACCCTAACCCTAACGTAACCCTAACCCTAACACCCACTAACTTTAACATAATTAAAATAATTCCAAATAAAAATTTCAATTAATACCTAAATTATACCTATTTAAAAATAAATACTTACCTGTAAAATAAAACCTAAACTAGCTACAACATAACTAATAGTTCCATTGTAGCTATTTTAGGATTTATTTTTATTTCACAGGTAAGTTTGTATTTATTTTAACTAGGTAGATTAGTTATTAAATAGTTATTAACTATTTACTAACTACCTAGTTAATCAAACAATCAGCCAATGGAATTGAGCTCGCATTCTATTGGCTGTTCCAATCAGCCAATAGAATGCAAGATCAATCCTATTGGCTGATTTGATTGCATCAGCCAATAGGATTTTTTACCCTTTAATTCCTATTGGCTGATAGAATTCTATCAGCCAATCGGAATTCAAGGGAAGCCATCTTGGATGACACTCCTTAAAGGGAACCTTCAGTGTACGGCTGGGACCGTATGAAGAGGATGCTCCGTGCTGGATGTCTTGAAGTTGGAGCCGCTCCACACCGAAAGGATGAAGATAGAAGATGCCGTCTGGATGAAGTCTTCTGCCCGCCTGGATGATGACTTCTTGCCGCTTGGATGAAGACTTCTCCCGGCTTTGTTGAGGACTTCTCACCGCTTGGATGAAGACTTCTCCCGGCTTTGTTGAGGACTTCTTGCCGTGTGGATGAGGACTTCGCCAGCTAGATGAGGATGGATGTCTGGTCTTCCAAAACTGTAAGTGGATCTTTGGGGGTTAGTGTTAGTTTTTATTAAGGGTTTATTGGGTGGGTTTTATTTTTAGCTTAGGGTTTGGGCAATGTAAAAGAGCTGAATACCCTTTTAAGGGCAATGCCCACCCAAATGCCCTTTTCAGGGCAATGGGTAGCTTAGGTTTTTTAGATAGAATTTTATTTGGGGGGGTTGGTTGTGTGGTTGGTGGGGGAGATGTTTGTATTTTTATTTGCCAGGTAAAAGAGTTGATATCTTTGGGGCAATGCCCTGCAAAAGGCCATTTTAAGGGCTATTGGCAGTTTAGTTTAGGCTAGGGGTTTTATTATTTTGGGGTGACTTTTTTATTTTGATAGGGCTATTAGATTAGGAGTACTTAGTTTAAATATTTGATCATTTCTTTTTTATTTTGTGTAATTTAGTGTTTATTTTTTTTGTAATTTAGTTAATTGTATTTGATTAATGTAATTTATTTTATTTTAGTGTAATGTTAGGTTTTACTGTAAGACAGGTTAGGATTTATTTCACAGGTAAATTTGTATTAGGGATTAATAAATGTATGTAGGTGGCAACGACATCGGGGGCAGGAGATTAGGGGTTAATAATATTTAACTAGTGTTTACGATGCGGGAGTGCAGCAGTTTAGGGGTTAATATATTTATTATAGTGGCAGCGATGTCCGGAGCGGCAGATTAGGGGTTAATAATTTTATTTTAGTGTTTGCGATGCGGGAGGGCCTTGGTTTAGGGGTTAATAGGTAGTTTATGGGTGTTTGTGTACTTTGTAACACTTTAGTTATGAGTTTTATGGTACAGCTTTGTAACGTAAAACTCATAACTACTGACTTTCAGGTGGTGGTATGGATCTTGTAGTTATAGGCTGTCCCTTTCACTTTTTTTGGCCTGCCAGGCAAACTCGTAATACCGGTGCTATGGGAGTCCCATTGAAAAATAACTTTTTAAAAAAGTGCGGTACTAACGTTGCGTGACGGCCAAAAAGGTGTGCGGTACACCTATACCTACAACACCTATAATACCAGTGGTAGTGAAAAAACAATGCTTTTTCACTCATAAAGCACAACTCATAATCTAGCTGATAGACTTTTTGGTTATAACATCTGGCATGCTAGTTTTCTTTCTGAAGATTGAGGAATATACTATGCTGCAATGATTTGCAATGGTTTTGCAATGATCTTTTTGGTTTAACAACCTAACTGTGGCTGCAAGATTATACTTCTGGCTGAAGTTTAAAGGATTGAAAACAGGTCTGGTCGAATTGGACAGTAAGGAAAATAATAATTAAAAGACGCAGATGACTTACAGTGTTTTGTTGGGTTAATATTTGAATTATGTCTTTAAAAATCTACATCTGGTTTGAAATATAAATAGCTGAAAACAGGTTTATTTAACTGTGTCTATCTAACCTGATCAAAACTTAAAGGGTTGAAAATAGGCCTGTTTAATTGGGCCACTAAGAAAATATTATTTATGATGTAATAGTATGCATTTCTTCCTTTTCCTGTGTCAACTTTGGGTATAATTTAGTTCTTCTGCATGATAATTGTTTTGATGTGCTGAAAAAGTATTTTATTTTTTTCTCCCATATTTTTGCACCCCTTTTTTTTCTTTTTTCTCCTTCTCCCACTGTCACATTGATTTGATATAATGCATTCACATATTGGTCTGATATAAGCATTCACATACAGGTATAAGGATTTTAAAAAAAATATATATATTCACAGGCCCTCGTTATATGTTTTATTATATATTATTATGGGTAGCTTCCATTCCTCATATCACAGTATATTTTGTATGTTTCATTCTCACTCACTTTTCACATGGAGAAATTTGTTATGTCAGTAAAAACAAAATCTCCTACAATATCATCTAGAGGCAAAGATAAGAACAGAGAAATAAATCTAATGTTTTAATACCCCAAGATTATACTATAGAAGAAACTAATGTATCAACTATATCTAGCAATATTGATGTACAGGATCTTGCAAATAGGATTTCTGAGTTGATGGGACCTCAATTTGATCAGATACGAGTAGACCTAGCTGGTTTATCTAATGAAGTGCACACATTCACCAATAGATTAGAGGAAGCAAAAAACCTGCATATCTGAAGTAGAGGATAATCTACATATACAGCAATCTGATGTTTAACAGCATGCACTTACCATAAAGAAATTACAAAATAGATTAGATGAGATGGAAGATCACTCATGAAGAAACAATATTAGGATCATAGGTCTTCCAGAGGTAGCTGAGTTTCAGGATTTAAATTTATTCATCTCAGAAAAATTACCAGTACTATTAGATATGCAAAATAGGGGATACAAGATTGTGGTTGAAAGAGCTAAAAGAGTTGACCCAATTAGGACAACTGTTGAAAATATACAGAATACAAAACCCAACATCTATAATAAAATACCAATTATATCTAGACTACTTAACTTCCAAGACAAAGTCCAGATATTAGCCATCTTATAAGAAAAAAAGAGATAGAGTGTTGATAGATTTAGAATTTTAATATTTCAAGATTTCTCGGTAGAAACTTCAAAATGCAGAAAAGAAATGTCCCCGATATGTACTGCATTCTTTTAAAAAGGTTATAATGCATACATGGTATAGCCAGCTAAAATTAAGATTAAGGTAAATGAAGAGTGGCAAATATTGAATAACAAGGAAGATGCAAGTAGCTTTTTAGAGAATCTTTGAATCTTTGTTTTTCTCCTTTCTATATACGGTTGTTATTTTTTTTTTTATCAATTTAATATGGTTAATTATGAAATAGAAATTGATAAGAATGGTTTGCAGGGATTTTTTAAATTTATTTTTTCCCTCATCTCTCTCTTCCCCTCTCTCCTTTCAAAAATATTTTTTTCTCTCTTAAGAAATGGTAGATTGTAATATGACATCTTGGAATATATGCAGCATAACATCCCCTATAAAAAGAAAAGTAATAATTACACAGTTAAAAAAGTTAAAAACTCATATTGCTTTTCTACAGGAAATATATCTAAATCAAAAAGAAATTGATAAGCTAAAAACAGGGTGGGTGGGGGAGGTGATTTCCCCACCTTGTGCTAGAAGACAAAAGGGAGTTGCCATTTTATTACTTAAAAACTTGGACTATGAGATTTTAAGGAAGGAATTAGACCCAGAAGAACAGTACGCTATAATCCAACTAAAGTTGCACTGTAAAAAATTTGTTTTATGCAATGTCTATGACCCAAATATGCTTGACAGGGAATTTTCGGATAAATTACAAAATAAGCTGTTGGGCTGGACAGAAGGAACGTTAGTAATGGCAGGCGATTTCAATTTTATCTCACAATACCTGTTAGATCATTATAACCCTGGAAAATTAAACAGGAAAGCACCTAAGAGAGAAATAGAGTTATTAAAAAAGTTTAAAAATAATTTAAATCTCAGGGATATAGTCCTTTTCTAGGATATATCTCTTTTGGTGCATGAAATTTTTTTAGGACAGGGGTTAAAAACAGAGAAATATCCAATTTTAGTTTCTGACCATGCCCCAATTAAGCTCAGTATACCAATATTTAGAAATAGCAATACTAAGAGTTTTTATTTCCCCAGATATTTATATTCTAATACAGGTTAAAAAATTGTCTGAATGAAAAATGGAAAGACTATGATAGGACAAACTGGAATTCAGTAAGTTATTCTGGCATTTTCTGGGAAGTCTCTAAGGCTGTCCTCAGTAGGGAGATAATCGCATACCTGGTAAGAATAAATTAAAAAAATGGTGCAAGGAACGTACAGTTATCAAACCAGCTAATCATCCTATATAATACATACTTAAGAGATCCCCCAAAAAATAATTGGGAGGCATATATGTCAGCTAAAGAGGAAAGAGATGTAATTTTGCAACAAAAGGCATCTATTGAGATTTTAAAGTGGAATGCAAGGCATTATAGATTTGGAGGTAAAACAGGCAAATTATTAGCTAATTTAAACAGACAAAACAGAGGTTCTAATGTGATATACGCTCTTAAAGGTCCGAATTCTAGAGTTATACAAAATGAAGATATTAAAAAACTGCTTACAAATTATTTTAAAAATATTTACAAGAATGTAGGAATATCCTCCAGAGATAATGAAGCTTTCTGGCTAGAGAGTACAACAACCCAAATTCCATCTAAAAAAATTATTGGACCTGAATAATCCAATCACCAATAAAGATATAGTCAATGAGATTAATAGAATAGCTCTAAGTAAAGCTCCCAGTCCGGACTCTTTACCATATGAATATTTCAAGATTTTAGTACAAAATATTGTCTCTCCTTTGAGGATTATGTTTAATGATTATTTTATACAGGGTCAAAAAATGTCCAACAACTTTACATGCTCTTTGATTTCATTATTATTAAAGAAGGGGAAGGACCCTGAAAATCCAGACTCCTACAGACCAATATCATTACTGAACATAGATTACATATTATTAGCTGGCACTATTGCTTCTAGATTAAAAGCTGTCTTGGGTGATCTGATTCATCCTGATCAAACAGGCAGAACATGATTTAAGAATTTAAGGAAATTATTTGTGACTTTAGATTATTACTGGTCATTTTTAAAGGAAAAGCAGATAATGAAACAGATAGAGTCATTGGCCTCTATTTATCAAGGTCTGGCAGACCTGATCTGACAGTGCGGATCAGGTCCGCCAGACCTCGCTGAATAAGAGCTGCTGGTGCAATGCTGCCCCCTGCAGACTCGCGGCCAATGGGCCGCCAGCAGGGGGTGTCAATCAACCCGATCGTACTCGATCGGGTTGATTTCCGGCGATGTCTATCCGCCTGCTCAGAGCAGGTGGACAGGTTATGGAGCAGCGGTCTTTGTGACTGCTGCTTCATAACTGCTGTTTCTGGCGAGCTGCAGGCTCACCAGAAACACAGGGCATCAAGCTCCTTTCGGAGCTTGATAGATAGACCCCATTGTTTCCATTGATGCTGAAAAAGCATTTGACTCAATACATAAAGATCATCTGTTTGAGCTGTTAAAGCAGTTTGGGTTTTAAGGTCCTTTCATTTCTTTTATACGGTTAATATATGACAATCCTTTATCGGCTCTAATTGTTAATGGTTTAACTTCCTCTTTTTTCCACTTATTTAAAGGAACAAGACAGGGTTATCCCCTATCTCCTAGAACCTCTAGCTAATATGCTGAAAACCAAAGAAACAGGGATTAAAGTGGCCACAAAAGAAATAAAATTTGCATTATATGCAGACGATTTATTAATATTCACTAGCGACTTAAAAGAAAGTATCCCAAATGTATTAAATATACTGGATAATTTTAGCAGCTTTTCAGGCTATCAAATTAATAATAATTAATATACCCCTATATGGTAAAATAAACATCAAAATTAGTTTATTTCCAAAATTGTTATACATTATGCAATGTTTGCCATTGTTAGTTAAAACTAAAAATATATGTATAACTAACAAAGCTTTCAGAGAATTCCTGTGGGGAAAAACAAGGCTAAACTCTCTATCCAGAAATTATCCCAAAAAACTAAATATGCAGGTTTTGGGCTTCCCTGCATTCGCAAATATAACTGGGTTTGCCTAGCCAAATTAATACCAGACCAGTTGTTAGAAAAAGAATACTATACTAACTTAGAAGTTGAATCTAGTGTAATAGAACCCCTTTCTTTAATAGCAATAACTCATTCAGAAGATAAAAAAATCAAATTATTGCATGGCAAAAAATATGCAGATATTTGGACATTAATCCTCATATCTCTTGTTATCTTCCTATTGCTGGTAATTCAGATTTACGTGAAGGTTTAATCCTTGAGATTTTTGCAAAATGGAAAAGGAAAGGTCTGGAATATATGTTACAATTATTAGATGTAATGCACAGCACATTCAAAACTTTTGAGAAGCTGAAACAAGAATATGATGACATCGATAATAAAGATTTTTTTGCGTACCTGCAATTTAGGTATTTTTTGGTGCTACAAAATTACAAACAGTTCAGCAATAATGGGAAGTTACTAATAAGAGGTATTACTCTGTTTAATGCTGGCTATCATGCTATATCCTATTGGTATAAAATCTTAGTGGATAAAGAGGGCGAAGAAAATTTAGATACACTTGCCCAGAAATGGGTGCAGGATATTGAGACTATTAACAATACTCTAATTCAGAAAAGCATCCTGGAAGGCATCCTTAGCAATTTCCTTGTGGGAATCTCATATTAAACTACTACTACCCATAACTTAACATCCTGAAATAAAAATAGCATTTTCTCATGTTCTAGATGCAGCCTCCCCGTAAAATTATGCACTGTTTATGGGATTGTCCTAAAGTTAAAACATTTTGGGCTAAGGTGTCGTATTGGTTAGCCAAAATTATGGAACAACCAATCTGTTTAGAGAAGGAGGATATTGTGTTTTTACTGGAGGGGAGTCGAGAAAGGCCCAATGTGAAATTTCTGAATCTCACAATTTTGAATGGTAGAAATTTAATTCTTTCAACTTGGAAGTCTAGAAAAGCTCCAAGTTTTACGCAAATTTATTGAAAATTTAAAAGGTAAATTAATTACTGAACAATATGACTGTATGTTGATTTCGGAAATGGATGTTTAAAGCTTTTTTGTTAAATGGGGACAATTTATTAAATCAATGTCGGTGAATTTACAAACGGAATTTATTGCTCCAATTATTCGTACAGAATATATACAGTATGCAAGATTGAGAGGAGAATGGGTTTGGAATTAAGAGAGGGTGGTGTTCCCCCTTTTTTTTTTTCTCTCTTTGATTTTGGTCAAGATTAAGTTTTTGTTTAATTGATATGTGATTAGAGCGTACATCACTGAGTGGGGTAAAAGGTAAAAAGCCGAGGTTTGAAAGGTGATTATTTCTTGCTTTTTTGCATATGATAACATGTGTATACACAGAATTATATTATACTGTGCTTATTGTGAATTTATGCTACAGATACGGAGTATAGTATTGTATATTACTTTAAACTCATTGTGTAACAGTATAACAGTCTGACATTTTGTAATCTGTATCTTTGTGAATGTTGGCTGATATGAAGAATGATGTATAATCTTTTCTTTTATTATTAATATATTATTTTGGTTGTCACATAATATTGTCTTTCAAACCACAATAAAAGGATGGAAAAAACAACAGAGCACCTGCAGCCCAGAATGCAACCACACAAGCTGGGTCCCCTAACCAGAAAAGAGCAGCATATCCGCCACTGACCACAAAGCCATCAGAGTGATCATCTCCTACACATACTACAGCCAAGGGAGCAGGGGCCACATTGGGTCAGGGGGATACCCACTGGTGTTTTTGTTGTAAACAGATTGGGCATCTGAGTTTTACCTGCCCAGAGAATACGAAGCCTGAGGGTGGGAATGTGGCTGGGGGACCAGCAGCTGTTTTGTTTGTGGGTGGGTTTTTTATCCCCTTAACGACCAAGGACGTACGCCACACATCCTCAAAAAAAATACAGTTAATGACCGAGGGCGTGTGGCGTACGTCCTTGGTCTGGAAAGCAGCTGGAAGCGATCCTGCTCGCTTCCAGTTGCTTTCCGGTTATTGCAGTGATGCCTCGATATCGAGGCATCCTGCAATAACCTTTTTTAGCAATCCGGTGCAGAGAGAGCCACTCTGTGGCCCTCTATGCACCGGACATCACCGGCTAAATCCGTTGGTGGGTGGGAGCCGGTTCGGGAGGCGGGTGGCGGCCATCGATGGCCCTGATGATGTAGAGGGGGGCGGGATTGTGGGCGGGGGTGATCGGAGGCGTGCACGGACATGCGCGCGTGCACGGGAGTGCAGGGGTGGGCGCGTGCACGGGGAGGGAGCGGGTGGGAACCGCTCCACTACAGAAAAATGATTAAAAGTTTTAAAAAGTAGTCAATATTTATATAAAACTACATTAGTCAGGGGGTGGGGGATTGGTCTGTGTGGGGGGGAAGCTACACTACAGAAAAAGAACATAAAAAAAAAAAAAAAAAAAACATTTCTCTTGCAAACTGGGTACTGGCAGACAGCTGCCAGTACCCAAGATGGCCCCCAATAAGGCAGAGGGGGAGGGTGAGAGAGATGTTTTGGGGGGGATAAGGGAGGTTGGGGGCTAAGGGGGGATCCTACAAAGTAGCATATGTAAATATGCTAAAAAAAAATTTTTATTTTTTTTAAAAAAAACTTTTATTTTAGTACTGGCAGACTTTCTGCCAGTACTTAAGATGGCGGGGACAATTGTGGTGTGGGGGAGGGAAGGAAGCTGTTTGGGAGGGATCAGGGGGTCTGATGTGTCAGGTGGGAGGCTGATCTCTACACTAAAGCTAAAATGAACCCTGCAAGCTCCCTACAAACTACCTAATTAACCCCTTCACTGCTAGCCATAATACACGTGTGATACGCAGCAGCGCTTAGCGGCTTTCTAATTACCAAAAAGCAACGCCAAAGTCATATATGTCTGCTATTTCTGAACAAAGGGGATCCCAGAGAAGCATTTACAACCATTTGTGCCATAATTACACAAGCTATTTGTAAATAATTTCAGTGAGAAACCTAAAATTGTGAAAAATTTAGTTTTTTTTTTTATTTGATTGCATTTGGCGGTGAAATGGTGGCATGAAATATACCAAAATGGGCCTAGATCAATACTTTGGATTGTCTACTACACTACACTGAAGCTAAAATTAACCATAGAAGCTCCCTACATGCTCCCTAATTAACCCCTTCACTGCTGGGCATAATACACGTGTGGTGCGCAGTGGCATTTAGTGGCATTCTAATTACCAAAAAGCAACACCAAAGCCATATAAGTCTGCTATTTCTGAACAAAGGGGATCCCAGAGAAGCATTTACAACCATTTATGCTATAATTGCATAAGTTGTTTGTAAATAATTTCAGTGAGAAACCTAAAGTTTGTGAAAAAAATTGTGAAAAAGTGAACAATTTTTTTTATTTGATCGCATTTGGCGGTGAAATGGTGGCATGAAATATACCAAAATGGGCCTAGATCAATACTTTGGGTTGTCTTCTAAAAAAAAATATATACATGTCAATGGATATTCAGGGATTCCTGAAAGATATCAGTGTCCCAATGTAACTATCGCTAATTTTGAAATAAAGTGGTTTGGAAATAGCAAAGTGCTACTTGTATTTATGGCCCTATAACTTGCAAAAAAAGCAAAGAACATGTAAACATTAGGTATTTCTAAACTCAGGAAAAATTTAGAAAACTATTTAGCATATGTTTTTTTTTGGTGGTTGTAGATGTGTAACAGATTTTGGGGGTCAAAGTTAGAAAAAGTGTGTTTTTTTCAATTTTTTTCCTCATATTTTATAATTGTTTTTATAGTAAATTATAAGATATGATGAAAATAATGGTATATTTTGAAAGTCCATTTAATGACGAGAAAAACGGTATATAATATGTGTGGGTACATTAAATGAGTAAGGGGAAAATTACAGCTAAACACAAACACTGCAGAAATGTAAAAATAGCCTTGGTCCCAAACGGACAGAAAATGGAAAAGTGCTGTGGTCATTAAGGGGTTAAAGATAAGAAAAGAGAAAACCTACAGTAGGTATCTGTGGCTGACCCGGGCGGCAACAGGACTCAGGAATAGTGGAGCTTAGGTTACCTTGGTGCAACCTGAAATGGTAAAGCTGGAGGACATTATACCAGGGAGGATTGTATCCATTCAAGGATATAGGGGAGTTTCCCCCGTGTTGCCTGTGGCACAAGTGTATCTTTATTGGGTTGTGGGAAAAGGTTTGCAGGAAGTGGGGATCTCTGAGGATATTTCTGTTGATATTTTATGGGGGGGATGATTTGGGCCGGATGCTTTGTCAGTATGTGCCAGAAGACAACAACTGCGACTTTGAAGGGTAATGAAAAGGCCCAGCACCAATTGAGGTACTGTGTAAAATGTTGGGGGACACGGAGGGGAAGCTGGGGATGGATGAATATCCAGCTACACAAGGACCTGAGGTGCCCTACCATCGGTGCTGGTAGGGGGAGCCAAGTGTTAATGCAGCTCTGTCTGTGTTTAAACCAGTAATGTATTGTTTCACTGAGAGGGGATATATTGTATATGATGCTTACAATATTAATTCTCTTGAACATGGTTCTGGGAGGGGGAGCTGAGGGTTAATGCAGCTCTGTCTGTGTTTAAACCAATAATATTGTGTTCCAGTGAGACGGGATTTATTGTAAATTATGATTGCAATATTCATTCTCTTGAATGTGGTTGCATGGAGGGAGAGCTGAGAGTTAATGCAGCTTTGCCTGAGTTTGATTCAGTAATGTCTTGCTCCAGTAAAAATTGATGTTTTGCAAATGATGGTGACAATGTGTGCCAAAGTGTCAGGAGCTACAGCAGAGCGACTGATGAGAAAGCTTGGTTTACCCCTAATTAAGAGTGAGAGAGGGGAGCAGTGAGAGAAGCATACCCTAGAGGTTCCACTACTCTGTGGGAGTGTGGTGTCTGATGTATCATATGGAAATGTTAGAGGTCAGCATGGCTGGTGGAAGGACAGACTGACGTAGTGTGAACCCATTTATGTTTGAACCAGTATTGAATGACCAAGGGGTGGAGAGGGGTAATGTGTCTTCAGCACCAGTACCTAATGAAGGGATGCTGGGGCTGGGTTTACTATACCCCAGGAAGAGATAGGATGTGTGGAGTAGGAAAAGTGTGGTGAATGGAGGACAAGAGAAGGGGACTCGGCTCTGGTTTTTCCTGAGGTAAGATGTACTCTTAATGAGAGATGCCATGCTCAGGTATGCAGCGGGCAAGCAGAACAGTTAACAGGGATGTTTCAGTCTTCATCTGAGAAAGCATTGCATACGTACACGTAGGAATGGGTGGTACAACCGGGGTAAGGACCAGAGTGCTCCCTGTACTGTTGCAGAGATTAGGAAAGGATGGGACACCAGTTGTGTCTGTGCCCCAACCCTCCAGGGATAGCATATGAGAAGAAAAGGAGGAAGGGTTGGGACTTCTTCCTACAACTCCCCTATAATTGTTTGTGCCCTGGATGGAGAATATGTAGGCCCAGCAGCTAGAGTGACAAGTGAACCTGCTCTGCCACATACCTTACAGGGGTAGGTGTTATCAGTGGACTTTCTGGCCTGAGCTGTGCAAGAACTGCCCTTAGTTCTCTGGTAAGTAAACTTTATGGGGTTCTAGTTCCATTTATTTGTGAGGGCAAGGAGAGTGTAATGTCCAAAGAAGGAGTGCCCCCCACAAGGGAAATTGAGGCAGCTGAAGCTAACTGATGCAGTGGGAGAATTGATGCATAGAGTGTGCAGAGCTGGTATTATGAACAGGGAAAGACTAGGTCTATGGTAGACATAGGGGATCAGCATGGGCTGACCCCCTCTCTCCACCATCTTTAAGGGGGAAATGTAATGATACACCCATGCAGTGTAGTTGATACCTGGAATAGTCACCTAGCAGAGGCGGTATGCCAAGGTGAACCTGAATTATCCTTTCTGTATAACATTCAATCTGTTTATATCCTTCATTGATCAAAAGACCCCCCCCCCCCTGCTGTGCATGGAGCCAATAGTATGCTCTTGATGCTCTGAGGGGTAGTTTTTGCTAGTCAAAGGAAGCGATCAAGGGATATAGGTGAATGCAGCCCAAATTTAGGGAAAACTTCACTGGAATTGTATTTGATTAAAAAATATGAATTGAAGTTTCCACAGGCCTACTGGAAGCTTAGTAATATGTGTGTTGGTTTAAGTCCCATTTCATTTTCAAGAACTGTATTTTGCATCTATTCTATTTTTTGTATGTCCTTTTGTTTTATGTAATTTGGCACTGTGTACCATTTTTTTTTCTTTTGTGATTAAATATCCAATTATCTTATTCTGGTCTTTGGGTCTTGTATCTGAATTCTACACAAACCATAGAGACAAGGTTATAATCATGTTACCAAACTGTTACTTGTGGGGTTGATGGGAAATATCTAGCATTTGTTTTTTCTGAGTATTACTTAAAGTGTTATGTGGGTTCCCAAGAAAACCATATCTTAAGTCTTGGTTATGTGGCAGTATAGTTAATCTGGGGTGGTGTAGGCAGGATTTGGGGGTTTCATTTGGTGTCCTTTTAGGCCCATGTAGAGGTATAGGTATAAGGTAACCAGAGACTTAATGCTATTAGCACCTTCATGCCCACACTCTCCCCATAGTCATGGCTGGGGAGATAGGCCTAGCCATCACAGTGTGCATTTAACCTGTTGTGCTCTAGAACCATAAATCTATGTGTGTATGTCTCTAAGAGAATTAAAGAAGGATATTATTGGTATATGTGTTTGTTTTTCTGGGTTATTAATGTTGCTAATTTGTATAGGTGTCAAATAACTTTGTATTACCTTTTCCCTATAGCTGATTAAGCAGGAAGTGTTCGTATGTTGCTTCCTAAAGTTATCCAAAATTGCTGTGTTTAATTCCAATGTGTTTTGCCCACATGTTAAACAAACGTGTTTACCCTGGATTATCAAATCCTTTTAGCTGTGGAATTTGATGTATGACATTTTACTCTTTAAATAGGTCTTTAACTATTTATAATTTGGATTGTAATCAGTCTAACAAGACTGGCACATGTTAAGAATAGGACCATTTCTCACCAAACCCAAAATAAAAAGTACTGCTAATATACAATGAATATGGATGATTGTGATCAAGTCAACATTAAAAAGGGTCCATCTGCAGCTGTTAACATGTACTCTGTGATGAAACTAACACATTAAGATGACCAGAAATAAAAAGGAACAAATGCACAGTAAAGAGTGCAAAAAATATTATCAGTAATATGTGAAATATATGTACCGAAAATGGCAGATTTGGACCTTCCATTTAGCTGTCAGTCCCAGTAGTCTGTCCAGCTAGCTTGGCATGACTTTTTGAACATTTGTGACATAAGTTGACAGCAGAGCATGTGTAACAGTGGCAGTGATACGGCCATTTTTGGGGGAATAAAATCAAAAGATACTTAATGTTTATGATAATGAAGCTACATTTAAAAATAATAAAGATAGATCAATGTGCCAAATGAGTGCTTAGGTATTCAATTTTAAAGTGAAAGTAAATCGTAGCCTTTTACAAACGCTAGGATTTACTATTGAAACAAATAAAGAGCACTTTCATTCATGAAGTATAAGATACTTCATGTAGAAAGCTCCTTTATTTGATTCAATCGATTGCCGCTCTTAGCTCCTACAGCAGAGGACGGCTAAATAAAAATTTGACTAAGAGGTGACATTTTCACCTCATAGCCAATAGCAGTGCGGTAAATTAGGCTCCCATGGGTGGCAAGCCAGATTTACCGCATGGCTATTGGTTAAGAGGTGAAACCGTCACCTCTTAGCCAAAAAAATATTTAGCCGTGGGCTGCCGAAGCAGCTAAAAACGGCGATCGATTGAATCAAATAAAGGAGCTTTCTACATGAAGTATCTTATACTTCATGAATGAAAGTGCCCTTTATTTGTTTCATACTTAATTTTATAATACACTATCCCTTTAAGCTTTATTTATTTATTTTTTATTTTGCTGGGGTGATGTCAAGCATCGTGGAGAAACAGTGGAGGGATGGAAACATTCAATATTCTATGAGTTTATGTGCATCCAGTGTTACTTAAATTATGATTAAGTGTGCATAGCAAATAGGATTTATTGCTGTATAATTTACATACAAATTTTCAGATGTTAATAAAGTATGGTTTTTGGTGAACAATGTGGTTCCGATTTTTGACGCACCTTAGCAATACAATTTTTTACTGCGTATTTTTGTGTGAATGGTTCAATTGTTTATTTTGTATGATTTTTTTATTTACAATTTTCATTGTGTACTTTAGTAATGTATGCAGCTCCTTACCATATGAAAATGCTGTATACACCCCTTAGCAAAACACCCTGTTTTCAGGGTAAAAGTGGCTTTAGGTAATTCCACCAGGGAAATAAAAGTTCTGGTGAGCATTCTTAGAGAATCTCCCCAGCCCAGAGACCTTTAAAGAAGGGCTATAAATCACTGCTTTCTGGTTGATAGAGACAAACCCCACAGCTCTATGGTGGCTAGAAATTCACCATGCAAGCATAAAACCTATTTTTGCACAGAAAGATTTTTTTTTTTTTAATGTAATACATTTTTTTTACGTTTTGCTTATTTTTTAATAACATTATGCTGATTTTCAGACTCCTAATCAAGCCCAAAGTATCAGATGTAGACCCAAGTCTACAGATTCCAGCTGCTATTGTTTGTGTAATCTGTCTTTTCATATGCAGGGAAAGGGGTGTCTTCTCTTTCTGCTTTCCCAGCCACTTTCACTAGGTGCCCAACTTAACCTCATCAACAGTACTAAACTGGGAGCTTCTAAGTAAGCTTTTAAAAGGTTTAATACTGGATTTTTAGATCAGGATCTGTGCATATTCTTCTTTGTAGTACTGTATATTTCATGCAGTTATATGAAATTGGTGTACGCTGCCTCTTTAAGTATTTAATATCAATAAACAATCTACAATCTACAATTTCTGAGCTTTATGAAATTATAATTGTAATGTTCAATGTTCAAGGCCATTAGGTTGAACTACAATCCCAATTCCGAAAATGTTGGGACAGTATGGAAAATGAAAAAAAAAAAAACGATAGAGTCATTTGAAAATTCAATTCACCCTGTACTCGATTGAAAACACATTATTAACGCATAATTTGATATTCAACTTTGTGTATATAATTTATTTATATACACATTTCAAATCTGATGACTGCAACACATTCCAAAAAAGTTGGGACAGTCTACTGTTTACCACTGTGTAACATCACCCTTTCTTTTAATAACACTTATTAAGTGTTTGGGCACTGACGTCACCAGTTAGTGAGTTTAGAAAGCAGAATTTTCCTCCCATTCATCCATTATGCATGTCTTCAGCTGCTCAACTGTATGGGGACCTTCATTGCCTTACGCAAACCATGCACTTGTAATCCATGCAGAATGTGGTTTGGCGTTTGTCCTGCTGGAAAATGCAGGGTGTCCCTGGAAAAGACGACGTCTTGACTGGCAGCATATGTTTCTTCAAAATGTATACAAATCTTTTTGCATTAATGGTGCCCTCACGGATGTGCAAGTTACCCATGCCATGGGCACTGACACACCCCGATATCATGACAGATGTCGGCTTTTGGACCTGACGCTGATAACAGCTTGGATGGTCCTTTTCTTCTTTGGCCCGGTGAACACGATGACTGTTTTTTCCAAAAACTATTTGAAATGTTGACTCATCAGACCCCAAAACACAATTCCACTGTCTATCGCAGATGAGACCGAGCCCAGAGAAGTCAGCTGCACTTCTGGACAGTGTTGATGTATGGCTTCTGTTTTGCATAGTAAAGACTTAACTTGCATCTGTGGATGCAGCAGTGAATGGTGTTGACTGACAAAGGTTCACCAAAGTATTCCTGAGCCCATGTCAGGATATCCATTACAGACTCATGATGGTTTTTGGAACAGGGAAGTCTGAGGGATCGGAGATCACGCACATTCAGAAGTGGTTTTCAGCCTTGCCCTTTGCACACTGAGATTTGATCAGATTCCTTGAATCTTTTAATGATATTGTGCACTGTAGAAGGTGAAATGCCCAAAATCCTACCGATTTGTCTTTGGGGAATGTTGTTCTCAAAGTGTTTGATGATTCGCTGATGCATCTGTTGGCAGATTGGCGAGCCTCGACCCACTCTTCCTCTTGAAGGACTAGGCCTTTTTTGGAGGCTGTTTATATACTATGATTTCACAATTGCCTCACCTGTTTCACATCACCTTCTTATTTCAAATTGTCACATCACTATTAGTGCTAAATTATCCATGTCCCAACTTTTTAGAAATGTGTTGCAGTGATCAGATTTGAAAATGTGTATATTTTAAAAAATGCATTAAATTCACAAAGTAAAACAACAAATAATGTGTTAATAATGTGTTTTCAATATAGTACAGGATGTATTGAATTTGTAAATGACTCTTATTGTTTTTGTTTTTTTGCATTTTCCATACTGTCCCAATTTGTTTCGGAATTGGAGTTGTAATTTCAGAATTGTCATCAGAAAGTTGCTTTGTTATTTCATATTCATTAAGGTCAGACTGCAACCAGCTGGCATCTGATTACAAATCTTCAGTTTAAAGAAACATAAAGAGAAATTATAAAATGCTATAATGTGTTACAGCATTTTAATATTGCCCTATAGCTTTAACTACATGTATAACCCCCATAAAGTGGTAAATTATAAAGTTAAAGTCAGCACTGCCCTACAGGTTTAGAGCATGGCCACTGAGCCAATTAGGGACAACATATCTGTATAGCCACCAATAACTGGTTGTGTTCAGCTGGCAGTATATTATATATGTGTTTAAGCAATTGTGTAATAGAAAACGCTCTAGTAATTTAAAGGGACAATGCTACACAAAAATTGTTATAGATAGAAAAATGCCTTTACATACACATTCCACAGCTTTGAACAAACTAACATTCAGCAAGATTACAGTTTTGTGGTATGATGCGGTACGGCTATACCCGCTGAAAATTGACAATTGCACGTGGAATGGCAGGTCATCTGTATTACAAGTTGCGGCGGTATAGCTATACTGCAATCATTTTAGCCTTTACCGCAACGATCCATTACGCACTCAAAAAATGCTGTATTACATTTTCAAATCAGCCAATAGGATGAGAGCTACTAAAATCCTATTGGCTGATCAAATCAGCCAGTAGGATTTCAGTAGCTCTCATCTTATTGGCTGATTTGAAAATGCTTGAGCCAATAGGAATGCAAGGTACCCCATTTTTAAATGGGTACCTTGCATTCAAGCTTCAGTGTATGGCGGTGATCGTATGAAGAGGATCCTCCACACTTGATGTCTGCGCCGACGGCGAATATGCTCCATGCCTCCACAGCTCCGTACCTCCTCAGCTCTGCACCACAGGGATGAAGGTAGAAGATGCCCCCCCGCGATGGATGAAGATGTAGCTGCCTGGCTGAAAACTTCTCACCGCCTGGATGAAGATGGATGTCCGGACTTCAGGAACTGGGATTAGATTTTTGGGGTTAGTGTTAGTTTTTTTTTTTTTTTTTTTTTGGGGTGTATTTTTTTTAAGAATAGGGATGGGCAGTAAAAAAACTGATTGAAAAAGAGCTGAATCCCTATACAAATGCCCCTTTAGGGGCAAAGATTCGCTTAGGTTCTTTTAGAGTTAGGTTTTTTCATTATGGGAATTGGTTGGGTGGGGGGGGGTTACTGTTAGGGGTACTTTGTAATTTTTGGGTAAAAGAGCTGTTTAAAGGGACACTGAACCCAATTTTTGTTCTTTAGTGATTCAGATAGAGCATGCAATTTTAAGCATACTTTCCTAATTTACTCCTATTATCAATTTTCTCTTCATTCTCTTTCTATCTATATTTGAAAAAGAAGGCATCTAAGCTATTTTTTTGGTTCAACACGATGGACAGCACTTGTTTATTGGTGGGTGAATTAACTCCACCAAACAGCAAGAAACAATCCAGGTTGATTCATGAAAAAAGGGCCGGCATCTAAACTTACATTCTTACTTTTCAAATAAAGATACCAAGAGAATGAAGAGAATTTGATAATAGGAGTAAATTAGAAAGTTGCTAAAAATCGCATGCTCTATCTGAATCACAAAAGAAAAAATTTGGGTTCAGTGTCCCTTTAACTTAGGGCAATGCCCTACAAAAGGCACTTTTAAGGGCTATTGGTAGTTCATTGTTAGGTTAGTGCGTGTTTTTATTTGGGGGGGCTTTTTTGTTTTTATAGGGCTATTAAATTAGGTGTAATTGTTATTATTTTTGGATAATTTAGTTTATTATTTTTTGTTAGAGTTTTTATTTTTCATATTTTTAGAGGGTTTTTTTTGCCATTTTTTTATTATTTTTTCGTAGTGTTAGGATTTTTTTACTTTTATAGTTTAAACTTGGTTTTTTTTATTTCACAGGTAAGTTTTTATTTATTTAAATAAAATTAAAATTAGGGGGGTATTAGGTTTAGGGGTTAATAGTTTAATTTAGTGTGTTGCGATGTGGGGGCCGGCGGTTTAGGGGTTAATAGGTTTATTTTTTTTAGTAGTGATGTGGGGACTGGTGGTTTAGGGGTTAATAGGTTCATTTATTTATTTTAGCGGTGTGGGGGGCAGTTTAGGGGTTAATAGGTTTATTTTATTTGCAGTGATGTGGGGGCCGGAGGTTTAGGGGTTAATAGGTTTATTTAGTGTCGGTGATGTCGGGGACGGCGGATTAGGGGTTAATCATTTTATTTAGTGTCAGTGATGTCAGGGAGCGGAGGATTTGGGGTGCTTAGACTAGGGGTTTATGTTAGGGTGTTAGGTTTTAACATAACTTTCTTTTTCCCATAGACATCAATTGGGTTGCGTTACGGCGATAACCATTCCGTGATCGTAGGTGTTAGTTTTCTTCTGACACTTTCTCCCCATTGATGTCTATGTCAAGTCAGGCCTTGGGATTTGTGCGGTATGGAGCTTATCGCACCGTACTGCACAACAAGAGAAGGTTTTGGCTTAACTTGTAATGGCAGCGCTACGGAAAGTGCGATACCGCTAATTTTTTTGCGTTATTTAAGCACCCGGTATAGAGCAAAACTTGTAATCTTGGTGATTGTTAGATTAATCTACTTTATAACATTTAAACCTCTAAATATCTACCTTTTTCAAAGGCTCTATCAACAGCCCCATGATCACATGCTTTTGTATTTGCTTTTCACAACAGGAGACTGATAGTTCATGTGGGCCATATAGATAGCAATGTGCTCATGCCCAGGAAGTTATTTAAGAGTTAGCACAACACAATACTAAATGCAACTCAATAGATTTTAAATAGTCATGTGATCAGGGGGCTGTCAGAAGATCCTTAGATACAAGGTAATCACAAAGGTAAAAAGTTTATTACTATAACTGAGTTGGTTGTGTAAAACAGGGGAATGGTAATAAAGGGATTATCTATCTTTTAAAACAATAACAATTATATTGTAGATTGTCCCTTTAAGTATTTTTTATTGCTACTTCATGTTAAATTATAAAAATTCTGAGGAAATCAGCTATAGCTGTTACAGACTAGACAATATTGTCGCTAGAGAATCTCATCCTCAAGGTACCAGTCAATTAAATAATATAGTAAAGGGTGGTGTAACAAGAAACCCATATGTAGACCATTAAATACTATGTTTATTTATGGCTTATCGGTCCAAACAACAACAGGTTTGTTCTTAGTTAAACAACAACAAATTACTATGTTCTGTTATGATATTCATAAGATATAAGACAACCATTTTAAATTGTATATATTGCTCTTTAGTGTTTTGTGTATAAAGAGTACATATTAAAAAGCCGATAGTTTCACCCCCAAACCCCTATTTAACATTACCATTTGCTTTTCTAATTATGCTAAATGTTTAGGACATTTACGAAGTACTTTATAAACAATGACCACAATTATGAACCTTTAATGGCAAGAGGTCAGTTTACAGCCCAAAACCACATATCCCTTGTCAGTGTCTGCAAATGGACTAACAACAGTGTCTTAATTATCCCAAGACTCCTGAGCATTGTATGTTATGTTAATTATGTCCTGGAGTGCCCCAGGCTGCATACTACCACAGACACTATGGTGAAAGCCTCCTGACCTTTTTGAACCTCAGGTTCAAGTTTCATGATTTCTGCCTATATGTGCTGAGAGCTCTTGTTTACACATTCTTTTGCCTTTGTATTTAGGTCTGTGAAATTCTTAGACATTAAAATCTAAATCTAAAAGAACAAATGCTGGGTTTATTTATGCCGCTCCTTTAACCATTTGGCTGCCAAAGAGGGCTGCAACAAACTGGGCACCAAATAGTTCTAACCCTATTTCACAGTAACCGTTTTATTTTTCATTATTATTATTATCATTGTTTTTTTGTAAGGCAGCAACCTATGTTCATAGCATTGTATACAATGAGAACAACTCATAGTAAAAATATAGCTACATTAACAGACTAAAATAAGCAAACAGGATTAAATTAATAACAGTATTAAAGGGACACTCAAATCAAAATTAAACTTTCATGATTCAGATAGAGCAGCAATTTTAAACAACCATATCAATTTACTTCCCTTAACAAAATGTGCACGGTACTTTTTATAATTTAGACTTATTGGGCATGTGCAAGAATTCATAAAACATATGTCATATGCATTTTGTGATTGGCTGATGGCTGTCACATGACCCAGAGGAGTGGAAAAAGACATGTAAACTTTGAAATTTCTCAGAAAAAAAATACTACTCATTGGAAGTTCTAGACTAAGGGGCCGATTATTTATGTGCAGGAGACGACCAGATCACTGTAGCGGATATGTCTGCTGCACATCGATAAATGCCGACAAATTCACAAGCATCTCCTTGTGAAATGCGGTGCAATGCCACCCTTGCAGATTTGCGGCCAATCAGCCACTAGCAGGGGTATGTCAATCAACCCGATTATATCCGATGGGGCTAATTGCTGTCTGCCGCCTCATAGGTGGCGGAAGGGTTTAGTAGTGTTGCTTGTGCTTAGGTATTCTTGCACTCTGTGGCAGAAGTGATGAACATTCATGAATCAGTGATGTTTCCTGCTTTTTATCAGCTGTATTGTGCACTTATCATGCATGATTAAGAGAGGGATCTTTACATTGTTGCAGTGGCTGCATTGCTCTGTGCTATTCATATGGCCATAAGGCCTTTTTTATATATGTTATGTAACTTTTAAACTATGCTTAAAACTGCATACATGTAAACATCCTTCTTTGTATTGTGTGATAACCCAAAGCACAGAATTTAGCTGTAAAAAAAGTGCTGTCATTGATATGTGAATGTTCACCACTTCTATGCAAGCTCCAAAATGGAGGCTCCCTATATGGAAATGCAGAGCTTCAAAGCCTGCTCCTGTAAAGCTTTAAAATAAGAGAATAACTTTGAAAAAAGTTGCAGGTACAGGAAGAACTATCAATAGCATAGTGACATGGCCGTATTGGCCTGCTGGTCAGCTACATTTTAATGGGTGTGCCTTCAGGTGAGGTGATTTATTATTGTGCCATCCGCCCACATCGCCCCCACTAAACAAAAGTTATTAACCCCTAATTCCTCCGCCACTATAATAAACCTATTAACCCCTTAACCGATGGCCCACCACAACGAAATATACTAAATAAACCTATTAACCCCTAAACCGAAAGCCCCCTACATCACAATAAACTAATTTAAACTAGTAACCCCTAAACCTAATGCCCCCCTAACTTTATATTAAAATTACAATTTCCCTATCTTAAATTAAATTAAAACTTACCTGTCAAATTAAAAAAAACTAAGTTTAAACTAACAATTAAACTAATATAACTATTAAACTAAAATTAAACTAACTACCAATTAAAGAAAACTAAAATACACATTAAAAAAAATCCTAACACTACTATAAAAATTACGAAGTATCTAATTACAAAAATGAAAAATACTAAATTACGAAAAATAACAAACGAAATGATCAAAAATAAAAAATAATTTACACCTAATCTAATAGCCCTATAAAAAATAAAAAGCCCCCCTAAAATAAAAAATACCCTAGCCTACAATAAACTACCAATAGCCCCTTAAAAGGGCCTTTTGAAGGGGCATTGCCCTAAGTTAAACAACTCTTTTACCTGTAAAAAGAAAATACAAAGAGCCCCCCAACAGTAAACACACCACCCAACCAACCCCAGCAAAAAAAAAACACACCTATCACTAACAAAAAACCAAAGCTACCCATTGCCCTGGAAAAGGGCATTGTATGGGCATTGCCTTAAAAGGGAATTTAGCTCTTTTGCATTGCCCTGAAAAAGGGGCAAGTTAACTCTTTTACGAATAGCCCCAAAGCCTAAAATAAAACAAAAACCAGCGGCTCCCATCTTCATCCAGGGGGGCTTCATCCATGCGGCAGGTGCTCCTTCTTCATCCATGCGGCATCTTTTATTCTTCATCCCGGCAGCATCTTCTATCATCATCCCGGGGGCGCGGTGCGGGTCCATCCTGAAGACATCCGGCGCGGAGCATCCTCTTCATATGGTCGCCGCCGTATGCTGAATCTTCAATGCAAGGTACGCAATTCAAAATGGCGTCCCTTTAATTCCTATTGGCTAATTTGATTTTGGAAATTTAAATCAGCCAATAGGATAAGAGCTACTGAAATCCTATTGGCTGTTCAAATCAGCGAATAGGATGAGAGCTACTGAAATTCTATTGGCTGATTTGAATAGAAGAAGAAGAAGAAGATTCAGAATACAGCGGCAACCATATGAAGAGGATGCTCCACACCGGATGTCTTCAGGATGGACATGCTCCACGCCGTCGGGATGAAGATAGTAGACGCCGCCGGGATGAAGATAGAAGATGCTGTCTGGATGAAGATGGAGCCACCTGGATGAAGATGGAGCCACCTGCCGCCTGGATGAAGATGAAGCCGCCTGGATGAAGATGGAGCCACCGGAATTAAGATTCTTCAAGCGGGACTTCAGCAACTGGATCTTCAGGGGTTAGTGTTAGGATTTTTTAAGTTTTTTTGGGTGGGTTTTTTTTTTAGTTTAGGGTTTGGGCTATTCGTAAAAGAGCTAAATGCCCTTTTCAGGGCAATGCAAAAAAGCTAAATGCCCTTTTAAGGACAAGGCCCATACAAATGCCCTTTTCAGGGCAATGGATAGCTTAGGTTTTTTTAGATAGTTTTTTTTAATTTCGTGGGTTTGGGGGGGGGGTGAGGGGTTTGTAATGTTAGTGGGTATTTGTAATTTTTTTCAGGTAAAATAGCTGTTTCACTTAGGGCAATGCCCTGCAAGAGGCCCTTTTAAGGGCTATTGGTAGTTTATTCTAGATTAGGTTTTTTATTTTGGGGTGTTTTTTTTTTTAAATGGGTATTAGTATAGGAATAATTTTTATTATTTTTAATAATTAGTTTTTTACTTTGTGTAATGTTTTTATTTCGTTTTGGGGTCTGTTTTTATTTTTAGATTAGGGGTTGGGCATTTAATAAAAGATCTGAATGCCCTTTTTAAGAGTGCAGTAAAAAGAGCTGAATGCCCATAGAAATGCCTTTTTCAGGCATTGGGTAGATTAGTTTTACTTTATTTTTATTTTGTGGGTTTGGGGGATGGGGGTTGTAAATGTTAGGGGGTCTTTGTTTTGTTTTGTAGCAAAAGAGCTGTTAACCTTAGGGCAATGCCCCTACAAAAGGCCTTTAAGGGCCCACAAAGGCATTTTTAAGGGTCTTAATAACTATTTACTAACTAGTCTACCTAGGTTAAAATACAATACAAACTTACCTGTGAAATAAAAATAAAAACCCTAAGCTAGCTACAATATAACTATTAGTTATTTGTAGCTATGCTTAGGTTTAATTTCACAGGTAAGTATGTATTTAGCTTTAAATAGGTATTATTTAGTTAATAATTGTAACTTTAATTTAGCTCTATTTTAATTATGTTAAAGTTAGGGGGTGTTAGGGTTAGGTTTAGGGTTAAGTTTAGGAGTTAATAGTTTAATTTAGGTTGTTGTGATGTTGGGGGCTGGCGGTTTAGGGGTTAATAGGTTTACTTAGTGGTAGGGATGTGGGAGGCCAGAGATTTAGGGGTTAATAACTTTATTTAGTGGCGGCGATGTCAGGAAGCAGCGGAATAGGGGTTAATATCTTTATTATAGTGTGGGCAATGTTGGGGTGAAGGGGAATAGGGGTTAATAACGTTAGTATAGTGGTAGCGATATCGGGAGTGACAGATTAGGGGTTAATAGCTTTCTTTAGGTGACGGCGATATCGGGAGTGACAGATTAGGGGTTAATAACATTAAGTAGGTGTCTGCGATGTCGGGGGTGGCAGATTAGGGGTGTTTAGACGTGGGGTTTAATTCAGGGTGTTTAAACGTTACTTTTTGGGGCTGCGTTACAGAGCTTTTTATTCCGTGATCGCAGGTGTTTTTTCTAACCCGCTCTCCCCATTGATTTCTATGGGGAAAGCGTGCACGAGCAGGTCAAACAGCACTTGTATTTTGGGCAGTATGGAGCTCAACGCAAACCATATCGCACGCACAAGCCGTCTGTTTCAAATTATAAGGCTGCGCTATAGAGGGTGAAATATTGCAACTTTTTTGTGCGTTCGTTAAATTCCCTATAGTGCGCATAACTTTAATCTACCTGATTGTGAGGCAGAGTGACACTTGAGTGTGTTCTCCTACTATGGGTAATCTGATATACTTTTCACACTGTGAAAAGGGGGTAATGGATGGAATTTGATTGTAGGGTACCTTTATAACAACAATTTGTTTTTGTTTTTATTTATTAAAAACTAATATAATTTAGTAAAAGAAAAAAAAAGAAAAAAAGAAATATATATATATATATAAATATTGGGTGAGAGGAGTTTTTTCAGTAATTCCCTTGAGAAAAATGGGGAATATGCATTCTACGTACTCAACGTAACTAAGTTTTGTCTTCAATTTTTTTCCAGGGGCTTTTTTTTATTTCCAGTCCAGCCCCTACATGGTGGGTTGTTACAGTTAAAAATTTTATTTAAAAGTTTTTAATGCCCCTTTAAAGAGGAAGCACTAATATTGTTTAGTTTAAATTCCTTTATTGCAATTATATTTGGCCCTGTTCCAAGCTTGTTATAGTTCTGATATGAAAATATGCATTTATTTTACTAATAACAAAGAGATACAAGTGATATACTTTTATTATTGTTGTACAATGAAATTTAGATTTAGGTTAAGTATCTACGGTATATCATCATTAATTTTTAGCATATTAAGTATATCAATGTGCTTTTCACACTGCACCTTAGTATAAAGCAAATTATTCCTCATAGACCGGCTGACAGAACAATTTATAGATGTGTAAAAATGAATAAACTGAGATTATGTCAAAAGCCAGTAGGGATGACTACATTAATGATATTAGCAAGACCTTAATTACATTAATTGAAATGTCAAAAACATGTTCTGATGTTTTCATTGTAAGTGCAAGAAAAGAATTTATTAACTAAATTCAAATTTAATATGAGCATTGGGGTATCTTTTATTTCTTAAATAAAAATATAATTTATTTCCAACCATCCCCTTTATTTTTGTAGTGACTGCCCACGAAAATGTGAGTCGAGAAAAATTACTGATTTAATTTGCTACAAAAAACTGAATTACTTTAGGGATAGATAGTCAACTTCATTCTCCAAACATGTTTTTTGTATATAAATTCTAATGTTTAAAAGAATTTGAAATGCAAAACGTAATTCTATTTAAAAAATTTAATTTTGTTTAGTTTATTTTTCATGATTTTACTTTTTTATTTAAAGGAACAGTCTAGTCAAAATTAAACTTTCATTGATTCAGATAGGGTATGCAATTTTAAACTCTACAATTTAATTTTATCATCAAATTAGCTTTTTCTCTTGGTATTTTTTGTTAAAAGCTCATATGTTAATGTCTAATCCCTTGAAGTCCGATTCTTACCTCAGTGCATGTTGACAGTTTTTTCAAAGCTAGACAGTGTTAGTTCATGTGTGCCATATAGATAACATTGTGGTTACTCCCGTGAAGTTATTCATGAGTCAGCAATGATTGGTTAAAATGCAAGTCTGTCAAAAGAACTGAAATAAGGGGGCAGTCTGCAGAGGCTTAGATACAAAGTACGGTAATAATAGAGGTAAAAAGTATTTTATTATTATAACAGTGTTGGTTAGGAAAAACTGGGGAATGGGTAATAAAGGGATTATCTATCTTTTTAAACAATACACATTTTCTAGTAGACTGTCTATTTAAGTCTCAGAATTGTAGGTTTTCCACTTCCACAAAAGAAACTGGAGTGTATTCAGTGGAATTCAGTAGAGATGTACATTCCGGCTTCGGACGAATGCAAATATCGTCCAAATTTTGATGATTCCTCTAGTCATCTGATATACAAACAACAGAATACATTATTGGAGAAAATGGATGAACTATTGATTGCTTCAAGAAATAGATTTTTTTATTAATTTGGGCCATTTGGCGCCAAAAAAGGTGCGGAAGTTTGGAAGGAGTTATATTGTTTGGTTTTAGTATTACTAATGAATGATGTTAGAGACAGGCCCAGTAAGGCACTACTAAATTTTGGATTTCAGTTATATAGGCTTGTCCACTTAAGCCTTAACCTAGCATACTGATATAGTCTCAGGAGTGTGCAACACAAAATTAAAAATGAGCATTTGTTAAAGGTGCCATACTAAGGTGCATCCACACAGGTCTTATTATTGCTATTGTTTTAGTTCATATGCTCATCAATGCAGACAGCACCCATCACCTGCGGGCACGAGTTCATCCCAGTATACACACTGAAAGACATGGAATTAGCCTCTTTAAAAAATAATAAAACTTCCTTATTGCTTCCACATCATGGAGAAAAAGGACTTTTCAAGCCTATGTTGGGCTCTTAGTCATGACTAGTGCTTGAAACAATCCCCTTTTCCTATTATATGTAAACAAGGAAGAAGTAATATTTTTGATAAGAGGCTGGATTCTATTGTCTACATTGCTTTTAGTTACTCAGCACCCATATTAAAGTCCTAATAAAAAAATTAATGTCGATCAATGTGGTACGGCATTAGTCTCTATAAGTTTTAGCATTAGTCTGACATAGGGGACCTTAATATCTCCGGAAATCCTTTCAACTGTCACCCCACCCACATAGTACAGTAATTAAAGTTATAATCAATTAAAAGATATAAAATATACATCGGTTCCTATGTTACTCCGAAAACAACTTATATTTTCCTGTATTCCACAGATTTAGTATGATATCACACCTTCTTTCTCCATGTTATAATTTACTTTTACCATTTGTACTTGTACTTTCATAATTGTAAAATGCAAATGAGGGCACATTTTCTGGAAATTATACACACAATGTACCTGCAGTTAAATTAACTTGCGAGATCATTAGTGTGTCATACATATGCACTGAGTATGAACCTGCTCTGGGACAGCTCTTAGGGTTTGTTAGACTAATGAAAACATTATTATAGGGGCTTTTGACATGTCAACAGGTTACAAGAAATCATTATAGATTAAGACCGCTGCTCCATAACCCTGTCCGCCTGCTCTGAGCAGGCAGACAGACAACGCTGAAAAATCAACCCGATCAAGTACGATTGGGTTGATTGACACCTCCCTGCTGGCGACAAGTCTGGCGAACCTGATCTGCACTGTCGGATCAGGTCCTCCAGACCTTTGATAAATATCCCCCCTCAATCTGAAATCATTAAAGGGATAGGAAAGTCAAAATTAAACTTGCATGATTCAGATAGAGCATGACATTTTAAGACACTTTTAAATTCACTTCTATTTTCCAAATGTGCTTTGTTCTCTTAGTATCCCTTGCTAAAAATGAATACGCACATGTCATACACTAGTGGGAGCTCATGCTAATTGGTGCCTGCACACATTTGTCTCGTTGTGATGGCTAAATAGATATTTTCAGCTTCCTGTCAGTAGTGCAATGCTGTCCCTTCAGCAATGGATAACAAGAGAATGAAGACAATTTGATAATAGAATTAAAACGGAAAGTTCGTTTAAATCCTAAGGGAACTAGTATTTGGCATGTTTGGCTTAAGAAATTTTGACCAAGTTGTGCGCTAAACCGGGTGTGTAATTAACTAAAAAAAAAATAGCGGTATCGCACCTTTCATAGCGCTGCCAATTACAAGTTAGCTGAAACATCCTTCTTTTGTTTTGTGGTATAATGCCTTAAGCTCCATACCAAAAAAAAACCCCAAGACCTGGACTTGACATGCTTGTGCACGTTTTCCCCCATAGACATCAATGGAGAGAAAGTGTTAGAAAAAAAACTAACACCTGCGATCGTGGCATGGAGATCGCAGTAAACACAATCCCCATTGATGTCTATCTGGAAAAGAAAAGTTATGTAAAAACCTAACACCCTAACATAAACCCCTACTCTAAAAAACCCTAATCCACCGACCCCCGAAATCACGACACTAAATAAATGTATTAACCCCCTTAAACCGCCGGGCCCCACCCACATCCATCGACTACTATAATAAACTAATAACCCATAAACCGAGTATGGCCTTCCACATCGAGTATCTAAAAAAATAACCTATTAAAACCCCATAAAAACCCAACATCCTACACCCACAACCGCAATAACCTAATTAAATTCTAAACCATAAACTGCCATCCCCCCACAACCGCAAATAACTACACTACTGTCCCCAACATTTTCTTGAATAAGGGTATGTACACACACCACATATATATATAATTTATATATACTAATATATAGTCTAATATATATATCTAGGTAGGGGGGGATTATCCAAGGCCTAAATTCAAACTATTTCAAAAGCAAATAAGGGCAAATGGAAACTCAATGGATAACTACTTGTAAAACAATTTGTCAAACACTCCCGCAGGTAAAGTAGATCATTGGGCCCAAATTAACAGAATAAACTTTTGAGTGGTAACTGTCCATTTAAAGCTGTTTATCTGCCAAAATATTATCAAATATCTGAACCCTTTTGGTCCGTTTAGGTCTCGAATCTATTCGTCCAGAGCCAACCCTATAAAGAACTGGTTCCTTTCTCATGTTACTGATGCTCAGTTTCAGGAGGTTAGACCCTAGCTATCTCTTTCTGAACCAGATGCCTTAGAAGCACTGGAGGCTGCAGCATCACTCTTTCGGAAGTCCCGGCAACCAGCTCATGTTTTTCCAGTGCCTAATGGAACTAATCATACCGGTTCTTCCTCTAAAGAGGCTTATAATTCCCCTTTATATTCAAGAATATGAGTAGCATTTTTTTTTGTCAGAGGATTGATAACCATCCAAGTCTTTAGCAATGCATTTGTAACTTTTTCTACCATTGTGCACCTCTATAATGTACCTTTTAAGGTCCTGTTAAAGTTATTAGGATCAAGGCAGCCTCACACTAACCAATCTTTCTTGAGAATAACAGATTTGTCAGTAATCTGGCTTTGTGTGCCTTTATTTAAAGGGCATGGCACCTGTACAGCTCACGCATCCAATCTCATTTCCCAAACTGAAACACCTGACTCCAAATAGCTTTTGGAGAAGTAATTTAAAGAGAGGTTCAATTACTTTTACCAGCCTGTATTTTGAATAATGACTAATAATAACTAATCTATCAGATGGTACACAATCAAGAGAAAAAATAGTGGTCAGGAGTTCATCCTGAGGTTGATACTAGATGGACAGCAAAGGTACAAGGCAGCAAAAATAGAGATAGTCTTAAAAACAAGCAAGATTCAAAATCAGGAACATCAATCAGAGCATATAACAGAACCAGAACTAAAGCACAATGTCCAAGCAAAGACTGATAGCTGGGCTAGGTACTAGGTAATTAGTAATTACAAACACCTGAACCTACATATGATTGAAAGAGGCAATATACAGTAGATCTGGGAAGGATCTAAGTAAAACTAGTTAGAATAAACAAGCCAAGGTTAGTAACATAAATCAGGTGTGGAACATAAATCAAAGTCTGCGTAGCACCATCAGTACCACGAATCAAAATTCAATCCAAAACTCCTGAATAAAGTGGTAACTCAATACACAAGCAAACAAACACTGCAAGCAGATAGTACCATAATAATGTTACAGCAATATGGGCTCCTCCTTAATGCAGCAGGTACATCGCGCACCTTTCTTGCAAAACCCCTATGACACATGCTTTCTAGGTAATGACATGATATTCACCACTTCCAGCGTTCTTAGTAGACACTAGGCATGGGCTAATCTTCATATTCTGCATTAAACAGGCAGCAGCATTTAGCTATTTTTAGTGCCAGATATATCAGTGTGAAAGTGCAACACACAAAGACCTGTGCAAATCCAGATTGTGTGTTGTGGTCTCACACTGATATATCTGTAAATGTATAAATGTGAGTGCAAATAGCATATGCATTCATGATCAAGTGCACAGTGAAAGTATAAATTATATTGCAAAAATGCTTCTAATTGAAAACTAAATTAATTTTGATTACAATGTCCTTTTAAGCAACACTACAGAAAGACCATTTGCTGGTGCTGAGCTATAGTAAATCAATTATGGGCAGCACTTTAAATATTTTATAAGGAGCATTGTACAGTGCAACACAATGAGGGTTAATACTTTAGAATGCAGTGTTTATCAGTTCTTGGCATTCGGAGAGTTTACAGGGTGTTCCACTGCATACAAGCCATATGTAGAGCCATTTCCGCTTTTATATTTTTTCTAACATTATATATTCATTCCTATTACTTTACTACTACTAAATACTTTTGTCAAATTATAAAATAATCTGAGGTCTGATTAACTTTAACTAGAGTCTGTGCTATTTTTAGTGCCCAGGTGTTTTAACAGTCATGGTCAGTGTGTTTGGGGTCCTCTGGCCATTGTGAGATAATAATTTACTGATGTGTAAACTGTTGTTAATGTCACCTAAACTGATTATCTGATAATGTTCTACTTATCAGTCTGATGATCTATTTATTGTATTTAATTGTTTAATTACTTCATAATAAAACAGCATATAATGTCCAAGTTAATGTGAGCTTGTTGTCCACCTAATATGCATTAATTTACCAATTATTATTTCTGAAGAGTGGCTACTTGATACCAGCGATCTTTGTACCAGTTAAATATGTTACTACAATCTGTGCTTGAGGATAACAAATCATTTTAGAATTTGTTTTCATTATTATGACTTGTACTTAACTTGGGCCATTGATACTTCATGATTTTTTTTAATACATGATTATTGTCATGTTGAAGTGTATATCGTGTAGCATAATACATTTTAGCTATTTTAATAAGCAATTGTTTTATTTAGTATATGTGTTATTGTGTTATGCTATTTATGCTGTATTATTTTTTTGCTACAATTTTCAGTTCTGCGTTAAGGTTTCTAATGACAAGTATACATTGCTATTTGATCATATAAAAATAATCTCTGATTATTCACTTTTATTTAAGAGATTGTATAGCAGAGCAACAAACATTCCAATTATGACGTAATATCTAATGTTATTTAAATGTCATCAGTTATATTACTGCTGATGAGTGGATTATCATCAAAGTCCAGTGGATTTCTTACATTGTTAGTTAATAATGATATAATTCTTTTCATTTGAAGGCTTGTGTTTATTAAAATAAAATGTAAACAATATTTTAAAAAGTTTATGCTTCTGACATTTTCTAACCTTCTAAAAAAAAAATTGAAAACAAAATAAAATTGAAATATAAAATAAAAAAATGAAAATAGATTTTATAATTTTTGTTAAAGTGGTATTATTTTTCATATTATGTTTAAGAAAAAATACTTTAAAAAATAATTAACTTTTAATGTGGGTAATATTACCAAGCCATAAAAATAATTTTATTTTTAAATTAATAAGAAAAAAAACAACCTGGATACCTCTGGTATGAAATAGAAATTCCATAAACACAAAACAGTTATAGAGTTATTTTAAAAACATGATGAGGTAGAAGGGACAGTAAAAATATAAAGCAGTCATCTATTACTGTGAGATTTTTTATTTCATTTGTATCAGGCTACAGATCTTATTGCTAAAGTTCACTTTTTCTGTGTTATATCTTCTATCTAGCAATAATACACCTGGGCTTGTGGTTGATTGATATTCAACATTATCCTTGTTTGACAAATAAAATATATTAGGGTCGCCCATTTTCTAGATCTTAAAGCAACTGAAGAGTTTTGTTACTGTAGAAGACAAGCGGCATCGGTCCAAGCAACATCCGACTCACAGCATCGGTAAACCAGAAGTAGATCCGGTTAAAGGTGGACAACAGAGTCCCTGAACAAACGGAGTACCGTAGCGAGGAGTGGTGGAATCACGCCACAAAAGCTGAACAGCAAGTTGAACAGGAAGTGCAGGTACTCGGAGGTAGTTAAAAAAAAACAAGTTTTATTGAAAAAAGTTAAAAAATGCAGTGAAGAAAACTCTGTAGGCACAAAGGAAAGCCAGATAGGCAGGCAGACTAACAAACATAATGGTCTGACATGTTTTGTGCCACCTAGTGGCACTTATTCATAGACATGTTGAGTACCTAAAGCAGAGACCTTTTAAAGAGGGTACAGCATTATGATTGGCTTAACAAGGAAACACCTATTTACATTCAGCCTAATCAAGGTACATTCAAATCCCCATAATAGAAGCTTAAAGGTAAACAAATAAAAGAAAACAGATCCTACTAATATCTATAGTAATGTGTGTAAACAAAATTCAAATTCAAAAGCAAACAATTAATTAGATACTAACTACGTGCTAAAGAAGACCCATCAAAAACAATATATAATATAACAATAAAAATTAAAACAAAAAGAGAAATTAAATATGAAATAAATAAGAAAATTAATTATCATTGAAAAAAATTAATTAATAATAAATGAAAAAATTAATTATCAATGAAAAAATTAATATCACATTCTCGGTTCATGCCACAAGGAGATCTGTTTTTTAATTTTAACATCCAAAATAATTATTTTTTTTCAAGGATTTTGAATATATTTCCTCCTCTAATAGGGATTTTAACAATGTCAATTATTTTAACATTGATATCGGCGATGTTAGTAAAATGATAGCCATTAAAATGATTGGCCACTGCAGAATCTTTATTAAAATTCTTGACATCCCTCATGTGTTCACCAAATCTTGTACGAATAGTTTTGGATGTTTGGCCAGTATATTGAAATTTATAAAGGTTACATGTAAGTAGGTAAATTACAGCAGTGGCACCACAGTTGGCATAAAAGTCTAAAACAAACTTTTGGCCTGTATAGGTACTGCAAAAAGTATTGCCTATAGAAACGTATGGGCACATCTGACAACTGCGCTTACCGCATTAGTAGTTACCTTTTTTAGTTAGCCAATTAGACTTATGTGCACTATTTTTTGTTTGTGACCATACTTTGAGCCAAACTGGAACCTAATGTCCTTGCTTTCTTAGCAACAAATCTAACGTTGCTTAAAAAAGGTTTCAACGTATCATCTCCTGAAAGAATATGAAGATGGTTTTTTAAGGACTTTAGTAGCAGCTTCATACTGTGAGGAATAGGCTGTAGTAAATACTATAGATTACCTAGGGTCTATGTTCTTAGTTTTAGCTATTAGTATGTTTGTCCCCTGTGTTTTTGACATGTCCTTTAATTTCTTTACAACATTTTTCGAGTGAAATTGGTTCATAACCTCTTAGAATAAGTTTGTCCCTCAGTTCAGCTGATTGAATATCATAAATTTCATCAGACTTAGTATTTCTTCTAAGTCTGATTAACTGACTTCTAGGTATAGCCTTTATTACATGATTGGGATGCTGAGAGGCGGCATGGAGCATGGTGTTACCAGCCGTAGATTTTCGAAAAGTCTTGGTAACAATACCATTATTGGAGATGTATAATGTTAAATCCAAATAATGAACTTCTTCTAGAATATACAGTCCTGTGAATTGTAAATTGAAACAGTTATCATTAGGTATGACCTAAATCTTTCAAATTCCATATTATTCAATGGTTTCTTAACGATCATCAAGAGATCATCAATATAGCGGACATATAGGAGTATATCTTCCAACCATGGATTGTTGATACTATATATGTAATTTAGTTCCCACCAAGATACATATATGTTAGCAAAGGCGGGGGCAAATTTTGCCCCCATGGCAGTGCCACATATTTGGTTATAGAAGGCACCATCAAACCAAAAATAGTTAAGAGACAATAAAAATCTTAAAACGTCTCCAATATAGTGCCTGACGGTGTCCTCCATATCCAACTTCCTTTTTAGAAAAAACTCCACTGCTTGATTTCCCAAATGTTGGGGTATACAGGTATAAAGAGAGCATATATCAATCACTGCCCAAGAAAAATAGTTTTCCCATTGGACAGATTCCAAAAATTCCCATCAAAAACAATATATAATATAACAATAAAAATTAAAACAAAAAGAGAAATGAAATATGAAATAAATAAGAAAATTAATTATCATTGAAAAAATAATTAATAATAAATGAAAAAAATAATTATTTCAAAGGGTCCACGAGGATATCCTCAAATTGGAGGATGAAACCACTATGGATGCTGCCAACTTTAATCTTTCACGAAAGGAACATCTTGCTATAAAAACACTACAGAATAATCCGAATATTGTGATAAAAAATGCGGATAAGGGTGGCAGCATCGTAATATTGGATAAGGATGTTTACTTTGAAGAAGCTCATAGACAACTAAGAGATACCAATGTATATTAAAAGCTTATTCATAATCCTCTTGCTCACTTTAAGAAAAATTTAGAAAAGCTGGTAGATGAAGGGATTGTATTGGGTGTATTCAAGGAAACTGATATTAGTAATCTTATCCCTGCTAATCCTTTGGTACCCATATTTTACCATGTCCCCAAGGTTCATAAGGATCCCATTTCCCCTCCTGGTAGACCTATTGTCTCGGGGGTGGGTTCCCTATTTGAGCCTTTGGTGGCATAATTGGATGGGATTTTGCAGCCTTTAGCTAAAAAACAGCTTTCTTATTTGAGAGATAGTGCACAGTTGTTGCATACTTTGGAATCTGTCCAGTGGGAAAACTATTTTTCTTGGGCAGTGATTGATATATGCTCTCTTTATACCTGTATACCCCAACATTTGGGGAATCAAGCAGTGGAGTTTTTTTCTAAAAAGGAAGTTGGATATGGAGGACACCGTCAGGCACTATATTGGAGACGTTTTAAGATTTTTATTGTCTCTTAACTATTTTTGGTTTGATGGTGCCTTCTATAACCAAATATGTGGCACTGCCATGGGGGCAAAATTTGCCCCCGCCTTTGCTAACATATATGTATCTTGGTGGGAACTAAATTACATATATAGTATCAACAATCCATGGTTGGAAGATATACTCCTATATGTCTGCTATATTGATGATCTCTTAATGATCGTTAAGAAACCATTGAATAATATGGAATTTGAAAGATTTAGGTCATACCTAATGATAACTGTTTCAATTTACAATTCACAGGACTGTATAGTCTAGAAGAAGTTCATTATTTGGATTTAACATTATACATCTCCAATAATGGTATTGTTACCAAGACTTTTCGAAAATCTACGGCTGGTAACACCATACTCCATGCCGCCTCTCAGCATCCCAATCATGTAATAAAGGCTATACCTAGAAGTCAGTTAATCAGACTTTGAAGAAATACTAAGTCTGATGAAATTTATGATATTCAATCAGCTGAACTGAGGGACAGACTTATTCTAAGAGGTTATGAACCAATTTCACTCGAAAAATGTCGTAAAGAAAATAAAGGACATGTCAAAAACACAGGGGACAAACATACTAATAGCTAAAACTAAGAACATAGACCCTAGGTAATCTATAGTATTCACTACAGCCTATTCCTCACAGTATGAAGATGTTACTAAAGTCCTTAAAAAACATCTTCATATTCTTTCAGGAGATGATACGTTCAAACCTTTTTTAAGCAACGTTAGATTTGTTGCTAAGAAAGCAAGGACATTAGGTTCCAGTTTGGCTCAAAGTATGGTCACAAACAAAAAATAGTGCACATAAGTCTAATTGGCTAACTAAAAAAGGTAACTACTAATGCGGTAAGCGCAGTTGTCAGATGTGCCCATACGTTTCTATAGGCAATACTTTTTGCAGTACCTATACAGGCCAAAAGTTTGTTTTAGACTTTTATGCCAAATGTGGTGCCACTGCTGTAATTTACCTACTTACATGTAACCTTTGTAAATTTCAATATACTGGCCAAACATCCAAAACTATTCGTACAAGATTTGGTGAACACATGAGGGATGTCAAGAATTTTAATAAAGATTCTGCGGTGGCCAATCATTTTAATGGCTATCATTTTACTAACATCGCCGATATCAATGTTAAAATAATTGACATTGTTAAAATCCCTATTAGAGGAGGAAATATATTCAAAATCCTTGAAAAAAAGGAATTATTTTGGATGTTAAAATTAAAAAACAGATCTCCTTGTGGCATGAACCGAGAATGTGATATTAATTTTTTCATTGATAATTAATTTTTTCATTTATTATTAATTAATTTTTTTCAATGATAATTAATTTTCTTATTTATTTCATATTTAATTTCTCTTTTTGTTTTAATTTTTATTGTTATATTATATATTGTTTTTGATGGGTCTTCTTTAGCACGTAGTTAGTATCTAATTAATTGTTTGCTTTTGAATTTGAATTTTGTTTACACACATTACTATAGATATTAGTAGGATCTGTTTTCTTTTATTTTATTTGTTTACCTTTAAGCTTCTATTATGGGGATTTGTATGTACCTTGATTAGGCTGAATGTAAATAGGTGTTTCCTTGTTAAGCCAATCATAATGTTGTACCCTCTTTAAAAGGTCTCTGCTTTAGGTACTCAACATGACTATGAATAAGTGCCACTAGGGGGCACGAAACATGTCAGACCATTATGTTTGTTAGTCTGCCTGTCTATCTGGTTTTCCTTTGTGCCTACAGAGTTTTCTTTGCTGCATTTTTTTAACTTTTTTCAATAAAACTTGTTTTTTTAACTACCTCCGAGTACCTGCACTTCCTGTTCAACTTGAAGAGTTTTGTTGTCAAAGGCAATTATTGTATACGAAGTAAATTGGTATAGTACTTAGTTACTAGGTTTTGACCAATATAACAATTTATAACATGGTCATATGAGGATATTTAGACAAAGCTACAGTTAAAACTACCAAACTAATCTTCATAAAATTTGGCATTGATATAACCTTAATAGAATAAAGTTTTTCTAGCTTTATCTGTTAAATGAAAACTCTAAATGTAGTTCAAGCATGAAATGTATGAGTATGCACAAATTAAAAAAACTGTTATATCAAATTTGCAAGTTATGTCAACCTGATATATATTAAAAATTCACCTGGTCTTGAATTTCTGATTCAATATTAGTATATTTTAAATATTCTGTTTTAGACCAGACAAAATCATAGCAGATAAGACCAGCCAATGGTGCCTGATGATGTAAGATGACAATTTAGGCTAATTGTTATATCTGAACCTTAAAGGTGGATTACCCTTGAAGAGCCTAATATATTATTTTAGGGCTAAAAATGTTATCTTACTTGAAAATAGGGAACATGATAGTTTGAGAATTGGATCAATTAAAGGGACATAAAACAATATGAACTAACATACGTTTCTAAATATATAATGCAGCCAAAAGCTTATCTGCAAAACAGTTTCTGTTTTAACCCCCATTAACCCCTTTAATTCAGGTATAGTTTTGTTTGCAGCAAGCTCCCCTTGGGCATTTTCATATATGGAAGGTGCTGTCCACTCCATAGCTTCAGCATAATGCACTCGTAAATTTGCACAGTAGGGGGCAGAGTCACATAACACCTGACTAAAGCAGTGCACAGTATAATGCTGAAGCTTTCACAAAGCATGTGATATTATTCACATGGAAATGAGCAAGCCTCTTGGCAACAAACAGTAGCAGTACCTTGTGTCCCTCCTTTACATCTCTTACTTGCATAAGTAATTATTCTCACATGCACACTTTGTTACATGATATCACAAGGTTTGGAGTAGGACACTGATAGGGGGGGGGGTGGAGCAGGCTACATGTGGCAACACTAAAGTGTAAGTAATTTTGCAGATTTTTGAAAACTTTATTAAAATGCTTATAAGCTTTATTTTTTTTTTAACTTTTTTCACACAGTGTTGACTCTTTTATAATATGCACATAAGTCAAGATGTTTTATGGCACTTTAAATAAAGGGCTTAATGTATGAAGCAGTTTAAGCTGCTTTTGAGCCATTGTGGGGTAAACTCACACATGCAAATCTGCTTTCCGCAATGTAAGAAGCAGCAGCCACCAGACCACTGCTTCTTACATTCTCAACCATCTCTGTGTCTGCAGAGAGAAATCATCCTGAACACACTCACTCTTGTGAGATTGGCGGAATTAAACACTCAAGTGTGTAATGATATATCCGTTAGATGCAAAGCCAATGTGGATAGGTTCTCAAGCTGAGAACCTTGTCTGCACAGCCTTAGTAAACAGGGCCAAAAGTATTAAATTGATTGTTGCGTGGTTCAAGTAGCAACAAATCTATGTTGAATATGCTTTCCATAAAGAGCTTAGGTAAATTATATATTTTTTATTTTTAATTGTAATAGTAATTCATCAGAGCTCTATCTGCAATATCCTAAACTGGGATGAATATGCAGTGAAAATTGTTTACACAGAGGCATCCATTTATCAATGTCCAGGTGTGCAGGTGCTCTATTTGGGTAATCACTGCGAGCAGGTAGCATTGTGCTGCTCTTATTTATCATTGTACAAGTAGCTGCTTGTGCAGTGCCACCCCCTACTCTCTCAACCTAATAATGCAAGAGCCGGTGCTGTCAATCGCCCATCTTGATTATTCTAAGGTAAACAGCACAGAGGTGACTGTTTTAAGATTGCTACTTTTTTTTTTTTTTTTTAATATTTTTTTATTGAGGTTGTGCATGTTAAACAACAGAGATGAAACATCACATCACCCAAATAACAATGTGGAAAGCGTACTTACTAGAAACAGAAATAACCACAAGTGAATAAAACTTACAAGTCATATTAGGATATTGGACCATATTCGGGTGTTGTGAAGAAGTGTCTTGGACCTCAGTTTTATTATGAGTTTCCTGTATTTGCTTCCTCTTTTAATATGAGAGGTCACTCTTGGACCCATGGAGAATAAAACCATCTAGAGGGGGAAATTAGCTTACAAGAGGGCCACTTTTGGGCCTAGCTGTTCAGATATGGAGGGGGCGGGGAGTTCAGCAGGCAAGAGCTGCTCGAATGAGAAGATAGGGAGGGTGGCTGGGCTCATGGGTGCTAGCAAAGCATTGTTTTAAGACATATTATAATATAAGCAGGATGGATTAGCTATCTATTAGTAGTTGATCTGAGTACATTAAATATAATAAGAACCTATATTATGAATAGATAAAGAAGATGCCAATTCATAAAAGTGATGGGTGGCTGAAATGGGATGATTAGTAGGTTAGATAATTAAGGAAAGAATCCCATTTCATAGGGGGGGGGCAGTCTTTAAGCTAAGGGGTGTAATGGATTCAATAGTTTCAAGGGCATATTAAGGGTGTTGAACAGGATTAGAGGATAAAAGGTCAAAATGGAGGATGTTAGACACTATTGAAACACCTAAGCATATGTCACCTTTAGACCTTAGGTGGGGTAAGCGAGATTCAATTCTAAAGACAATCAGTCAATATATGTCTCTAGCTATAAAGTAGGTGCATATACAAGATCTGAAGCAGGTTACATATTTTTTTCTTCTTTTCTTTTCTTTTTTTTTTTTCTTTTTTTTTTTCTCCTTTTTTACCACCAGGGCCCAAGTACATAGTTAATGTGATTTAGTCTGCTAAAACAGGGGCTCTCAGCCCTCTCATCTCTAGGCATATGGGGAGTGTAATGCTCACTAGAGGGCTATTAGCATGGAAAGTTAAATCTGGATTATGTATCAATAGGCTATGGATATGTCTGCTATGTATTTTATGGCTCAATAAAACGGAATCAGGGTGCTATAGGTCACATAACACAATATAAAGAGGCTCAACAGTGCAATATGAAAGCTACATCTTAAACATGTATATATATATAAAGAAGAAAAAAAAACAAACAAAAGAATTCACTATGGACTGGATGCTGAAAACCTGAGAAAAAAAAAAACGGCAAAAACAAACAGAGAAGAGGCATAGTCTGCATTCAGCACACATTCAATTAGAGACTCAGTTCCCCTAAAAAGAAAAACAAAAGATTAATTTATATCTAGCCTATTCCATCTCTGCTCGAGTCTGAACTGCTCTATGGGAAGTCCCGTTCTATATATATGTCTTCGTCTAAGATCAATGGGGGATCACGGCAGTCTCTTATGCAACAAGTATGGTGCAGTCCCCAATGGCCCATCCCGGAGCCGGCCGCATCTCTCGAACAGGCCACTGGGAGCCGAAGGGCAGTTTTTAGGCTGCTATCTGTAGCTGAATTAATCCGCTGGTATCTCGATGCAGGCTCCTCTAAGGTAGGTTGCTCGAAATGGCATAGTAAGGTAATGTTCGGTGTAAGAACTTGCTGCAGTGTCACCTTCGAATCGTGTGAGGTGGGTGAGTCAGATGTTTTTAGGCTTCCTCCTAAGCTGACCACATTCTCGGATCCTGGGGTCTCCTTAGGCTCTCCGGAGCGAACAATAAAAGGCAATTCTGTTGTAGAGTGTAACCCCGGTGCCAAACTGGAGACATGCTTAGACAAGGGTGACGGCTGAGCGCCATCTTTCATGAAGGCCTCTCTGACTTCAGCTTTGAGGTTCTCAAACTGTGCATCCAGCTTTCGGGAGAGATCTTGGAATAAGGTTAGTGCTATAAGACTAAAGTCCTCCATCCTGTTATGTGTAGCCAGCAGCCCACTAGCCCAGTAGAACCCGGATTACTGGGGGGGGGTTTGATTAGGTGTAAAAGTATATATATGTAGACCGTCACCTATTATTCACAGTTCTTCCTCAGAGGATTCCGGATGTTATAATCCCAATAAGGCTATAGTCTCCAGACACAGATATTAGTATAAGGCAGTCCTGGAGCCCAGAGAAAAAGCCGTCTAGCTGTCTATCTTGAGTGGTCATTGCAGGCTTTTGTAGGCTCCAGTTAGTGGTGACGGCCTAAGCTCATAATAGGCTAAATCAGCTCCTGGTTAAACTGATGTGGGAATCACGGAGACTTTCAGTAATGCAAAATGAGCAGTGGAGAGATCTGATAGATATTTGAGGAAAATACAAGTTATATCCCGAGTAAATTTATCAATCTTAAGAATATTCCCATGAGCTTCATAAAATGCGACTGATCATGGCCGCTTCTTAGCCACTCCCCCAAGATTGCTACTTTTTAACTATGGGCTCCTAGCTTGCTAATACAAGCTTGCATTGCAATACTTTCAGAGCTGCATCCACAGCTTGATAAATAGAGCCCAGAATTTTTTCTTGTAAACACAATTAAAGGAACATTAAACCCCAAATTTTGCTTTCATGATTCAGACAGAGAATACAATTTTAAACAACATTCCAATTTACTTCTATTATCTAATTTGCTTCTTTCTTTAGATATCCGTTGTTGAAGAAATAGCAATGCACATGGGTCAGCCAACCACACGAGGCATCTATGTGCAGCTACCAATCAGCAGATACTGAGCCTATCTAGATATGCTTTTCAGGAAAGAATATCAAGAGAATTAAGCAAATTAGACAATAGAAGTAAATTAGAAAGTTGTTTAAAATTGTATTCTCCATCTGAATCATGAAATATTTTTGGGGGGTTTAATGTCCCTTTAACCCCTTAATGACCGAGGACGTGCAGGGTACGTCCTCAAAAAAAAGGCAGTTAACGCCTGAGGACGTACCCTGCACGTCCTCGGTGTGGAAAGCAGCTGGAAGCAATCCTGCTCGCTTCCAGCTGCTTTCCGGTTATTGCAGTGATGCCTCGATATCGAGGCATCCTGCAATAACCATTTGTAGCCATCCGGTGCAGAGAGAGCCACTCTGTGGCCCTCTCTGCACCGGACATTAACGGCTACGTTCGTTGGTGGGTGGGAGCCGGTGTGGGAGGTGGGTGGCGGCCATCGATGGCCTTTGTGATGCGGAGGGGGGCGGGATCGGGGGCGGGGACGACCGGGGGGACGCGCACGGACGCGCGCACGTGCACGGGGAGGCCGGGCGGGTGCGTGCACGGGGAGGGAGCGGGTGGGAACCACTACGCTACAGAAAGTTTTTTTGTTAGAAGTGGGGATCAAAGGGGTTAATATGTTTATTTTGGTGATCGGTTTGGCTTGGTGGGGTATTGGACTGTGGGGGGGAAGCTACACTACAGAAACAAATAATAAAAAATAAAAAAAAACATTTTTATTTGCAAACTGGGTACTGGCAGACAGCTGCCAGTACCCAAGATGGCCCCAATACGGCAGAGGGGGTGGGTTAGGGAGCTATTTTGGGGGGATCAGGGAGGTTGGGGGCTAAGGGGGGACCCTACATAGCAGCATATGTAAATATGCTTAAAAATTATTTTTTTTTTTTTTTTTATACCTTTTATTTTAGTACTGGCAGACTTTCTGCCAGTACTTAAGATGGCGGGGACAATTGTGGGGTGGGGGAGGGAAGAGTGCTGTTTGGGAGGGATCAGGGGGTGGGATGTGTCAGGTGGGAGTCTGATCTCTACACTAAAGCTAAAATTAACCCTGCAAGCTCCCTACAAACTACCTAATTAACCCCTTCACTGCTGGCCATAATACACATGTGATGCGCAGCAGCATTTAGCGGCCTTATAATTACCAAAAAGCAACGCCAAAGCCATATATGTCTGCTATTTCTGAACAAAGGGGATCCCAGAGAAGCATTTAAAACCATTTGTGCCATAATTGCACAAGCTGTTTGTAAATAATTTTAGTGAAAAACCTAAAGTTTGAAAAAGTGAACAATTTTTTTTTTATTTGATTGCTTTTGGCGGTGAAATGGTGGCATGAAATATACCAAAATGGGCCTAGATCAATACTTGGGGTTGTCTACTACACTACACTAGAGCTAAAATTAACCCTAGAAGCTCCCTACATGCTCCCTAATTAACCCATTCACTGCTGGGCATAATACACGTGTGGTGCGCAGTGGCATTTAGCAGCCTTCTAATTACCAAAAAGCAAAGCCAAAGCCATATATGTCTGCTATTTATGAACAAAGGGGATCCCAGAGAAGCATTTACAACCATTTATTCCATAATTTCATGAGTTGTTTGTAAATAATTTCAGTGAGAAACCTAAAGTTTGTGAAAAAATTTGTGAAAAAAGTAAAAATAAAATTTTTATTTGATCGCATTCGGCGGTGAAATGGTGGCATGAAATATACCAAAATGGGCCTAGATCAATACTTTGGGATGTCTTCTAAAAAAAAAATATATACATGTCAATGGATATTCAGAGATTCCTGAAAGATATTAGTGTCCCAATGTAACTAGCGCTAATTTTGAAAAAAAGTGGTTTGGAAATGGCAAAGTGCTACTTGTATTTATGGCCCTATAACTTGCAAAAAAAGCAAAGAACATGTAAACATTGGGTATTTCTAAACTCAGGACAAAATTTAGAAACTATTTAGCATGGGTGTTTTTTGGTGGTTGTAGATGTGTAACAGATTTTGGGGGTCAAAGTTAGAAAAAGTGTGTTTTTTTCCATTTTTTCCTCATATTTTATAATATTTTTTATAGTAAATTATAAGATATGATGAAAATAATGGTATATTTTGAAAGTCCATTTAATGGCGAGAAAAACGGTATATAATATGTGTGGGTACAGTAAATGAGTAAGAGGAAAATTACAGCTAAACACAAACACCGCAAAAATGTAAAAATAGCCTTGGTCCCAAACGGACAGAAAATGGAAAAGTGCTGTGGTCATTAAGGGGTTAACATGTATCTATGTTGGACTCACAGTATACTTCTGTATGGGATGGCATCATAAAATGTGAAACTATAAAAAGACATGCTGACATTCAATTGTTCAGATCAAATCTTGAATTTTTGCAATAGTTTACAGTGATTCATGTGGCATAGGTGTTTGTGTGTGTTTGTGAGTTTGAGTGTGTGTGTTTGTGTGTGATGTAGATGTGTGTTTGTGAGTTTGAGTGTGTGTGTTTGTTTGTGATGTATATGTGTGTTTGTGAGTTTGAGTGTGTGTGTTTGTGTGTGATGTATATGTGTGTTTGTGAGTTTGAGGGTGTGTTTGTGTGTGATGTATATGTGTGTATATATATATATGCAGCCACCAATCAACAGCTAGAACCTAGGTTCTCTGCTGCTCCTGAGCTTACCTAGATAACCCTTTCAGCAAAGGATAACAAGAGAAGGAAGCAAATTAAATAATAGAAGTAAACTGGAAAGTTGTTTAAAATTGTATCTTCTATCTGAATCATGAAAGAAAAATGTTGGGTTTCATGTCCCTTTAAGTACATTTTTTGAACTTTCTAACATCAAATGGAAAGTTCTTGGGTAAGCTGCTAGGATATTTTCCAGTTGTTCTTGCACATACAGTATGAGTGGGAGAGTTGCATACAGAGTATGGGTGGGAAAGCAGAGTTTAAATTTTGACCTTCAATTAAGAGACTGATGAAGTCAGGAATTTTCTGTCTTTTTAAGTTTTAGAAAGAATTTAAACTATGTCTATTTTTCCATTTTTCAATATACAACATACCCTATATTATTTATTGCTCTATACTTCTGTGATTATATACTGTTGATTTATTTGATGATAAGCCTTTCTGCAAATGCCAACATGAAAATGAAGCATAGATTTCAAAGAAAAAATGAGACATAATAGACAAAATGTAAATGTATATGAAGGCATTTCTATTTTGTTAAGAAGCATAGTTGTAATATACTTGTATAAGCACAAATATGTCTTGAAAAGTTAATGCTTATTTATGGACATCTGTATATATGTTGCACATATAAAGCCTAGGGCTTATCACAAAATAAAATATAGTGTGAAGAGTTGCCAAAATCACAAGGCTGTTAGTTAGCCCTTCCTTTGCTCAAAAAACTATAGTCAGACAATCTCATAATTATTATTTTTTTACAACAGACATTATAAATCAAGGATATTTTTAAACATAAGATTATATAACATGAAAAAAAAAATGAGATTTCCAATGCACACATAAAATATTTGACTTGTGAGCTTTTTATAAGTATTTAATTGTAACATACTCTGCTTGACCTAGTGTAGTCCGTTTATTTCTATCTATATTCCGTTACATATATGCTGCAAAATACTACATGACTTGCACACTAGAAACCAATTATATATGTTAGGGATATGACTCAGTCCATATCAAATCATCTAATTTAATCACATCTGCGTCTTCTAAAAATTTGAGTGGTTGCTGTGAACAAATTGTTAAAGACAATTCTACAGAGAGGAAATTCCAATGTAATGTTTTGATTTGGATTGATCTCTTGATAAGCACATGCTGGGTTATGAAAGAGATAAATATAACCATACAGCAACCAGCTCGAGCCTTCAGCAGTTAGGTTAATTGAGTAAATATATGCACTTTTCGACAGTTTATAAACTGTGGCATATTTGACTGGTGCATATATGTGACTAAAAGGCAATCCAGCACTATTGGATGGAAGGTCTGAATCCTTGGTTATTTTCTATTGCTTGTTCTGTGTGTTTTGAATGCACATTTGCTTGTATGAATAACATTAATTGTTTGGCTTTTTGGTTATCTTTGTGCTGCTGCCAGCTGGCAAAGACCACAGCTGTGACACATAACACCACAGCTGTGTCCACATGTTTGACAGTTGCACTTTCCACTTATATAATTTACTTTTTGATCAACAGTTGAACTGTTCAAGTGACTATAATTTATGTTTTTGATCAACTATTGAACTATTTATGTGAGCTCATTGGATTACACGTTATGCTACTATTTTTGAGTTGACATTTGCTTTGCAGCAAACAAAAATAGACTCTTCATTTGACATTGCCTTGTTTAAATTGGTTACCAGAAAAATAATATTGCTTAATAGGCTTTTTCATTTGTTTGTTGCTCAGTAACTTAAATGGAGCTTGAGATTGTAATATAAAATGTCTAATTATATGTAGTAAACAACTTTTATTATTTATTTTGTCCCTTTTTCCTGTAATTTAATTCTGAAAATTGTGTGCTTTCCAATTCCTGTTTAAAGTGAAACTACAGACTCCATCACTGGTTTGTTACAAACTACAGTCACCTAGTAAAAACTGCCCCTAAATAGCTTCAGCAGAGAATGAATTCTAGATTACAACATGGCTGTGCCCATTGCTTAAGAGAGACTAAAAGTTTGCTTTTTTCAATATTTAAATACATCTACATCTATTCTTAGGCTAGTTTGGCTTTGAATACCTCATTCTATTTAGAAGTTGTTTGGTGTTTAAAACTGTGTATAATATTTAAATATTCTGAAAAATATCGGGCCAGATTACAAGTGGAGCAGTATTTAACTCTCCCGCAGGCATGCTAACTCTGCTAGAAGTGAGCTTTTTGTTTGCGTAGGGTAGCGCTCATGTTACAAGTTGAAAGTAAAACATTTCCGCATTTTCGTAATTAATGTACCTTTTTGAGTAAAAGCAAGCCAAAAATGAATGAAGGTTGCTTTTTTTAGATTAGAAATAGATTGGGCTGAACAAATATCCAAATGTGTGAAAGTATATATATATATATATATATATATATATATATACTAATAAATAATAAATGTATACTGCAAATGGTTTTTACTATGTATAATTAAACATTTTATTTTATGATCTCAAAATGTTTCATATTCCTTTACACCAGAATTGTTATTGTTTTAAAAGATAGATAATCCCTTTATTACCCATTCTCCAGTTTTGCATAACCAACACGGTTATAATAATATACTTTTACTTCTGTAATTAACTTGTATCTAAGCTTCAGCTGACTGCCCCCTTATTTCACTGCTTTTGACAGACATGCAGTTTAGCCAATCAGTGAAGACTCCTAAATAACTCCACGGGAGTGAGCACAATGTTATCTATATGTCACACATGAACTAGTACTGTCTAATTGTGAAAAACTTTCAAAATGCTCTTAGCTAAGAGGCGAGTTTCAACTGTTTAGAAATCATTTTGAGCCTACCAAGGTTTAGCTTTTCAAAAATACCACCAAGGGAACAAAGCAAATTTGATGATAAAAGTAAATTGGAAAGTTGTTTAAAATTTCATGCCCTATCTGAATCATGAAAGTTTAATTTTGACTAGACTGTCTCTTTAAGCCCAAGATTGCCTTTTTTATTTTTTCTTAAAAGCTTAACATATCTAAGACCATGAAAACTAAATATTCAGAAAATACCTGCATTTTAAATTGAAAGTAGACATGTGCGTTTCATTTCATTCCGAATCGAAATTCAGACGAATTCGCCAAATTCAGAGATTCGAATCGATTCGAATTTTAGAATTAACCTAAAAACAAAACTAAACTAATCTGAATGCATTTGTAACAAATAAATCCGAATTAGTTTGAATTTATTTGTTACAATCGGCCATGGACTAATCACAATTCAGTATAAAAATAATTTAGTCAGATTTTGTCAAATAGACAGTGAAATAATTCCATTTGTTTAACTTGGAACCATCTGAATAAACATAACACATACCAAACTTCCGAATTTACGAATCAAATACATCCGAATACATCCAAATTTATTTGAATCCTAATGAATCCAAGACAAATACATTCAAATGTATCCGAATTCGAATCGATCCGAAACTAAATTCTAAAAAAATCTGAATCGGTCCAAAATGAACCAAAACAAATTTTTCCGCTGTGCACATGTCTAATTGAAAGTGGCGCGCTAATGTGCATCCGTAAAGGTGCAAATTTGCCCTCTGTGCATGTTAAATAACCAGTCATTACAAGTGGTTGGTTGGTTAATACTGGCTGGTTAGTTGGTTAATATTGGCTGGTTAATATTCCCGGTAGCACTTTGCGGTAAGCCAAATTAACCAGACGTCAGACCTCTGCCCCCCAAATAAAGTGTACAGTTCCCTTCATAAAATACAAAATAGTAGCATCTTTATTTTTTATTTAAAAAAACTGCACAAAGCAGTTATAAGGGATTAAAGTGAGGGGATATTGCGGTCTATAGGGACTGTGTATATACTGTTAATAGATATGTATATGCTTATAAACATATATATGTATGTGTTAATATGTGTATTTACATATTTAAACACCTAAATACACATGCATATATATATATATATATATATATATATATATATTAATATTAAATTTGCTACCCAGTGCTGCACAACTTACCCACTGCACTGCTCTAAGTTCTTTGCAGTGTCTCACGGCATGAGAACAAGGCTCCCATTGGAGCCTATGAAAGCGTGCTCTTGTGAACGCAATGCTTCCAGGCAATGCAGACGCAAGGTCTCATTTGCATTGCTCTTAACTTTTAATACCAGCACACATTTGTGCGTACTGGTATTACTGAGTTGAGGGCATATATCGCATTCGTGAAATCGCACTCCACTTATAATCTAGTATTAACTGTTGTGCGATATCTTTTTGTGTGCAACACAATATTACAAGTTGAAAGAAAACGAGATCACACATTTTACGCTCGTTAGGTTAACGAGACTGAAAAGCTTGCGTAGATGGTAGTGAGTTAAAAAAGAGTTGCACTAAACACAACATAAATACATTGAAAATTACAGTTACACTCCTATAAACACTATCTTAAAAAAATTATTCATATAAGTATTAAAAAAAAAGTTATAAGCGTTAAAAGGTATACTTATATGACAAGGTGTTTGACTGCAAAGGGTTTTATTGCATATAAACATACATATACATGTCTAAATATGTGTATGTATGCATATATATGCATGTATTTATGTGTGTACATCTGTATTTATCTGTTTTACGGTATATTTACTGTACATATTTCAAATTCCAATGTTCTTAACATACATGAATATGTTCTTTTATAATATATATATATATATATATATATATATATATATATATATATACAGTATGTATACATATATATATATATATATATACATATACAGGTATATATATATATATATATATATTTGTATATACCTATACCTATATATCTATTTCTATAGATATATAGGTATAGATTCCCTTTTTGCATTAACAGTATCTGATATAAATATATAAATATCTATATATATATTTAATAATAAAAAATAAAAAAATGATATGTGAAGAACATAGGAATGTAAAATATGCATAACGGAATTTGTGTTAAGTGCTTTAGGTGCAACGTGGTGCCAAGTGATCTCACATAAAGAATTACTAATCTTAAAGTGTGTTCTTGATATATTAAATATTACAAAATATTAATAATAATTATTTGCAATTATTATAGATACTGTAAAAAATTCTAAATAACCACACGGGAAATATATATATATTATTATTATTTATTTATAAAGCGCCAACAGATTCCGCAGCGCTGCCCATGGGTACAAAGATAAAAAGTACAGTACAATACAATATAAGACACAGTACAAAATTAAACAAATGAATACAGGGGGAATTGAGGGCCCTATTCCCATAGGAACTTACAATCTAGATGGGTAGGAGGGTTGATCAACAGTTGAACTGTTCAAGTGACTATAATTTATGTTTTTGATCAACTATTGAACTATTTATGTGAGCTCATTGGATTACACGTTATGCTACTATTTTTGAGTTGACATTTGCTTTGCAGCAAACAAAAATAGACTCTTCATTTGACATTGCCTTGTTTAAATTGGTTACCAGAAAAATAATATTGCTTAATAGGCTTTTTCATTTGTTTGTTGCTCAGTAACTTAAATGGAGCTTGAGATTGTAATATAAAATGTCTAATTATATGTAGTAAACAACTTTTATTATTTATTTTGTCCCTTTTTCCTGTAATTTAATTCTGAAAATTGTGTGCTTTCCAATTCCTGTTTAAAGTGAAACTACAGACTCCATCACTGGTTTGTTACAAACTACAGTCACCTAGTAAAAACTGCCCCTAAATAGCTTCAGCAGAGAATGAATTCTAGATTACAACATGGCTGTGCCCATTGCTTAAGAGAGACTAAAAGTTTGCTTTTTTCAATATTTAAATACATCTACATCTATTCTTAGGCTAGTTTGGCTTTGAATACCTCATTCTATTTAGAAGTTGTTTGGTGTTTAAAACTGTGTATAATATTTAAATATTCTGAAAAATATCGGGCCAGATTACAAGTGGAGCAGTATTTAACTCTCCCGCAGGCATGCTAACTCTGCTAGAAGTGAGCTTTTTGTTTGCGTAGGGTAGCGCTCATGTTACAAGTTGAAAGTAAAACATTTCCGCATTTTTGTAATTAATGTACCTTTTTGAGTAAAAGCAAGCCAAAAATGAATGAAGGTTGCTTTTTTTAGATTAGAAATAGATTGGGCTGAACAAATATCCAAATGTGTGAAAGTATATATATATATATATATATATATATATATATATATATACTAATAAATAATAAATGTATACTGCAAATGGTTTTTACTATGTATAATTAAACATTTTATTTTATGATCTCAAAATGTTTCATATTCCTTTACACCAGAATTGTTATTGTTTTAAAAGATAGATAATCCCTTTATTACCCATTCTCCAGTTTTGCATAACCAACACGGTTATAATAATATACTTTTACTTCTGTAATTAACTTGTATCTAAGCTTCAGCTGACTGCCCCCTTATTTCACTGCTTTTGACAGACATGCAGTTTAGCCAATCAGTGAAGACTCCTAAATAACTCCACGGGAGTGAGCACAATGTTATCTATATGTCACACATGAACTAGTACTGTCTAATTGTGAAAAACTTTCAAAATGCTCTTAGCTAAGAGGCGAGTTTCAACTGTTTAGAAATCATTTTGAGCCTACCAAGGTTTAGCTTTTCAAAAATACCACCAAGGGAACAAAGCAAATTTGATGATAAAAGTAAATTGGAAAGTTGTTTAAAATTTCATGCCCTATCTGAATCATGAAAGTTTAATTTTGACTAGACTGTCTCTTTAAGCCCAAGATTGCCTTTTTTATTTTTTCTTAAAAGCTTAACATATCTAAGACCATGAAAACTAAATATTCAGAAAATACCTGCATTTTAAATTGAAAGTAGACATGTGCGTTTCATTTCATTCCGAATCGAAATTCAGACGAATTCGCCAAATTCAGAGATTCGAATCGATTCGAATTTTAGAATTAACCTAAAAACAAAACTAAACTAATCTGAATGCATTTGTAACAAATAAATCCGAATTAGTTTGAATTTATTTGTTACAATCGGCCATGGACTAATCACAATTCAGTATAAAAATAATTTAGTCAGATTTTGTCAAATAGACAGTGAAATAATTCCATTTGTTTAACTTGGAACCATCTGAATAAACATAACACATACCAAACTTCCGAATTTACGAATCAAATACATCCGAATACATCCAAATTTATTTGAATCCTAATGAATCCAAGACAAATACATTCAAATGTATCCGAATTCGAATCGATCCGAAACTAAATTCTAAAAAAATCTGAATCGGTCCAAAATGAACCAAAACAAATTTTTCCGCTGTGCACATGTCTAATTGAAAGTGGCGCGCTAATGTGCATCCGTAAAGGTGCAAATTTGCCCTCTGTGCATGTTAAATAACCAGTCATTACAAGTGGTTGGTTGGTTAATACTGGCTGGTTAGTTGGTTAATATTGGCTGGTTAATATTCCCGGTAGCACTTTGCGGTAAGCCAAATTAACCAGACGTCAGACCTCTGCCCCCCAAATAAAGTGTACAGTTCCCTTCATAAAATACAAAATAGTAGCATCTTTATTTTTTATTTAAAAAAACTGCACAAAGCAGTTATAAGGGATTAAAGTGAGGGGATATTGCGGTCTATAGGGACTGTGTATATACTGTTAATAGATATGTATATGCTTATAAACATATATATGTATGTGTTAATATGTGTATTTACATATTTAAACACCTAAATACACATGCATATATATATATATATATATATATATATATATATATATATATATTAATATTAAATTTGCTACCCAGTGCTGCACAACTTACCCACTGCACTGCTCTAAGTTCTTTGCAGTGTCTCACGGCATGAGAACAAGGCTCCCATTGGAGCCTATGAAAGCGTGCTCTTGTGAACGCAATGCTTCCAGGCAATGCAGACGCAAGGTCTCATTTGCATTGCTCTTAACTTTTAATACCAGCACACATTTGTGCGTACTGGTATTACTGAGTTGAGGGCATATATCGCATTCGTGAAATCGCACTCCACTTATAATCTAGTATTAACTGTTGTGCGATATCTTTTTGTGTGCAACACAATATTACAAGTTGAAAGAAAACGAGATCACACATTTTACGCTCGTTAGGTTAACGAGACTGAAAAGCTTGCGTAGATGGTAGTGAGTTAAAAAAGAGTTGCACTAAACACAACATAAATACATTGAAAATTACAGTTACACTCCTATAAACACTATCTTAAAAAAATTATTCATATAAGTATTAAAAAAAAAGTTATAAGCGTTAAAAGGTATACTTATATGACAAGGTGTTTGACTGCAAAGGGTTTTATTGCATATAAACATACATATACATGTCTAAATATGTGTATGTATGCATATATATGCATGTATTTATGTGTGTACATCTGTATTTATCTGTTTTACGGTATATTTACTGTACATATTTCAAATTCCAATGTTCTTAACATACATGAATATGTTCTTTTATAATATATATATATATATATATATATATATATATATACAGTATGTATACATATATATATATATATATATATATATATATATACATATACAGGTATATATATATATATATATATATATATATATTTGTATATACCTATACCTATATATCTATTTCTATAGATATATAGGTATAGATTCCCTTTTTGCATTAACAGTATCTGATATAAATATATAAATATCTATATATATATTTAATAATAAAAAATAAAAAAATGATATGTGAAGAACATAGGAATGTAAAATATGCATAACGGAATTTGTGTTAAGTGCTTTAGGTGCAACGTGGTGCCAAGTGATCTCACATAAAGAATTACTAATCTTAAAGTGTGTTCTTGATATATTAAATATTACAAAATATTAATAATAATTATTTGCAATTATTATAGATACTGTAAAAAATTCTAAATAACCACACGGGAAATATATATATATTATTATTATTTATTTATAAAGCGCCAACAGATTCCGCAGCGCTGCCCATGGGTACAAAGATAAAAAGTACAGTACAATACAATATAAGACACAGTACAAAATTAAACAAATGAATACAGGGGGAATTGAGGGCCCTATTCCCATAGGAACTTACAATCTAGATGGGTAGGAGGGTGAGAAACAGGAGGTAGGGACTGCAAAGGTGATAATGATGTTAGTTTGGAGTTAGAGGGCAACTATTAGGCAAGAGTTAATTTGTTATTGATTTGGTGATAGGCTTCCCTGAACAAAAAGGTCTTTAGGGAGTGTTTTAAGGAGGAGAGGTTAGGGGAAAGTCTGACAGCTTGATGAAGTGCGTTCCAGAGGGTTTAGAGAAGTCCTGTAGTCTAGCATGGGAGGAGGTGATGGTATAAGATGCAAGGAACAAGTCATTGTTTGATCTTAGGGGGTGGGCTGGAGTATATTTGTTGATGAGTAAGGACAGGTAGGGGGGGCTGAGTTGGTAAGGGTTTTGTAGGTCAGGGTGAGAATTTTGAATTAAATTCTGCTGTGAATGGGGAGCCAGTGAAGGGACTCGCAGAGAGGTGCAGCAGATACAGCACATCGGGAGAGGTGGGATAGTCTAGCAGAGGCATTTAGGATGGATTGAAGGGGGGAGAGGTGGGAGCAAGGAAGGTCAATTAGTAGGTTATTACAGTAGTCAAGTCTGGAAATTACTAGGGAGTTGATTAGCGTTTTAGTAGTTTAAGCATTTATAAATGGACACATTTTGGAGATAGGTGGTTGTGACAGGATGAAGAGAGCAATTGATTGTGGAGTATGAAGGACAGATTGGAGTCAAGTGTAAATGTTAGGCAGCGGACTTAGGGTGATGGGGAGATAGTGGTGTCGCATCAGTGATAGAAAAGTTAGAAACTGGAGTAGAATTAGTGGGGTGGATTAGAAGTAGTTCAGTCTTGGACATGTTGATTTTTAGGTGGTGAGAGGCCATCCATGAAGAAATGCCAGATAAACAGTCGCTGATGTGAGAATTGAGAGATGGAGAGAGTGCAAGGTTGGCTAGGTAGATCTGAGTATCATCCACATAGAGGTGATAGTTGAAGCCATAGCTACTGATAAATTTACCCAGTGAGGAAGTATAAATAGAGAAGAGTAGAGGACCCAGAACAGAGCCTTGAGGTACTCTAACAGACAGAGGCAATGAGAAGGAGGAGTCTCCAGGAAATGAAACAGAAAAGGACCTATTAGATAGGTAAAAGTGGATCCAGGAGAGGGGAGTGTCACTGAGCCCAAGGGAGCTGAGAGTCTGTAGGAGAAAGGGATGGTCAACGGTGTTGACAGGTCGAGTAAGATAAGTATAGAGTAGTGGCCATTGTTTTTAGCAGAAAGCTGATCATTAGTAACCTTGGTGAGGGAAGTCTCAGTTGAGTGTTGGGGACTGAAGCCAGATTGCAGGGGGTCAAGCAATGAGTTAGAGGACAGGAAGTGGGTTAGGCGATTGAAAACTAGTTTTTTCAGTGCTTTTGAAGCTAGCAGAAGCAGTGATATGGGGCGGTAGTTTGCAGGAGAATTGGGGTTGAAGAAGGGTTTTTTGAGGATGGGTGTGACCTTTGTGTGTTTGAAGGAAGATGGGAATGAACCGGTAGTAAGGTATAGGTTGAATATGTGAGTAAGAGCTGGATTGAGGGTAGAAGACAGATAAGGTATTAGGGTCAAGTGGGCAGGTAGTGAGGTGTGAGGAAGACAATAGATAACTCACTTCATTCTCAATGGTTGGGGGGAAGGTGCAGAGAGTGGTGGAGGAGGTTACTGGGGGCGGAGATGGAAGGTTGCAGTCTTGTGTTGGGATATTACTTTGCAAGTGTTTTGTTGAAAAAGTAGTCTGCTAGGTCTTGAGCACTAAAGGAAGATGAAGGGGGTGGTGCAGGTGGAGAGAGTTGAAAACAGAGAAGAGACATTTAGAGTTTGAGGAGTGAGTAGATATAAGAGAAAAGAAGTATGTTTGCTTGGCTAAGTGAAGGGAAGAGAAGTAAGAATAAAGAATCAATTTATAGTGGATAAATCTGGTTCAGAGCATATATATATATATATATATATTTATAAATTTACAGTATCTCTATAATAATTTTTAATAATTGTTAAAAATATATTTTAATATTTTGCATTTAATATTTCAAGAATGCACTTTAAGATTAATAATTCTTAATGCTACCTGACACCGCTTCTGTGCTTTCCATTGAAGTCTGTGGGGGAGAATAAGTAAACGCAGTCGCAATATTCAAAGCTACTTTCAACTTGTAATACGCACACTACCCTATGCATGCAAAAAGATTACTTGTAGTGAAGTCTACGCTCAAACAAAAATGCTAAAAAGCACACCACTTGTTATCTAACCCATAATGTCATAGACTATAAGTGGAGTACAATTTATATTGCAGGGTGTGCTGTGTCTCACACTAAGTATCAATACAAATCTGGTAAGTGAATGGTTGCAAATCTCACCCAAAGCATCATAAAGTAGCCAAACATTTTTAGCAGGCTCTATACTTATAATAGAAAGCTTTGAGAACACTATTAGTACTCTCAGTACAGTTTGATTACAATCAGTTAGTTAAGTCTTAAGTTTGTGCACAAGCCAAACTACAAGTGTAAAATGTAATCAAATTTAAGACCTGAAGTTAACAATTATGACAAGCTAATTTGTATAAAAATCACATGAAATAATGAATGGGGCAGAATTAAAGGGATATGATATAAGACAAGAGGTGGCACTAGGAAGGTGTCAAGGGTGTATGTTTATGTATGTGTGTGTGTGTATATATATATATATATATATATATATATATACTGTATATGTATTTACTGTATATATACTGTATATATTTAAGTGTTTTATCCTTATTGGACCATTTAACAAAGTATAATTGCATAATAAAAAGACAATGCGATAGCACATACTCTAAATTTCAAACAAGCAGTAGATATTTTTCTTGAGAAAATCATTTTAATACCCCATTTGCTGGCCCATATCAGGTGATAGCAATCAGCAAATCAATCACAGACTAGTATATGTATATACTATGAAAGTCTCTCAAAACGGCATGCTAGTTCTGATTCATGAAAGTTTAATTTTGATTTTAGTGTCTCTTTCATTTTCATTGAAAAATAATAGCACAGAACTAAATAAAGAGCTCCCCTACTTCAGCAAATTGTTTGCATAAAATCAACTTAAAAAGATAGATAATCCTTTTATTACCCATTCCCTAGTTTTGCATAACCACCACAGTTATATAAACCTTTTAACGCCGTTAGAACATTGTATTCCGTCCGAATTTTGCTGGGCTTTAGCACCTATGGACGGAATACAACGTCCTAACCGCTTGGCTTTTCTGAAGCCACTGACGCTTCCCTGATAAGATCGCGGTCTGGAGGGCGTGCCTATCATCATAGGGATGCCCCCCCTGAGGCAATCCCATCATTGAAATCTCATGATCACGTGCATGATCGCAAGATTTCAATTTGTTTACATCAGAACAGTTGTTCCGATGTAGACACGTTAACCCCGGCACGAAAGGGTTAATACACGTTTTACCTCTGTGATTACCTTGTATCTAAGCATCTTCTGACTGCCCCCTGATCACATGACTTTATCTATTGACTTGCATTTAAGCCAATTTGTGTTGTGTTGTTAGAACCCACAGGTGTCAGCACAATGTTATCTATAAGGCTCACATGAACTAGCTTCCCCTGTTGTGAAAAGCAAATACAAAAGCATGTGATCATGGGGTTGTCTTTTGGGACTTAGAAACCGACAGAAATTTAGAGGTTTGAAGGTTAGAAAGTATGTTATTATAACCATGTTTTTTTGTGCAAATCTGGGGAATGGGTAGTAAAGGCATTATATATCCTTTTAAACAATAACAAAAAATTGGTGTTGACTGTCCCTTTAAATTAAGGGTAAGCTAAGTGTTACTGGAATGTAAATATGAATTCCTTGCATAAAAAGGATATCTGTATCTTTACTTTATATTGAAAACGTGCAAGAAAGGGTTAAAACGTTTCTTATACTCACCCACTTATAATTGTGTATTTTCCTCTGCCCTAAATAGGGCAGCATTCATTCAGCAGGATTTAGAACCAAAACCCTAAATAATTTTGTATAATAATTTGTTTGATCAAGGCAGTAGCTTTCTTATATTTGCCCTAATTAGTCACAATAAAGATATCAAGCCTTAGGTTGGGAAGTGACTAGTAGGTATACACAGTCCGATTCAAGTCCTACTGAAGGGACAGTCTACTGTAAAACTGGTTCCCACTTAATGTGTTCCCAATGGCTACTTATACTAGCTGCAGGTGTAAAATATATGTGAAATTGCCCTTTTATGTTTCTTTTGTAAGTTAAATAGCTAGATTTGCTCTTTGAAACTTAAACCCATCCAAATAGGCTAGGCTTGCAAAGAAATCGGACATCATTATCTTGTCCCTCAAATTCTTCCCTTTCTTCTCTCTTTCTCTATACAATACTTCGGAAGAACAGTTGAAAATTAAAATTTTAGAACTTTATCTCTCCCACTCTGCACTGGGAGTGTAATTTCTTCTGATGGTTATGTTTACATAGCTTGTCAATAGCCCATACTTAAAGGGATATTCCAACCAAAATTGGAAACCACATGGATGTATTTCGGTATTGAGCAGAAGCATTTTTGCAATATACATGCATTAGTAAAAGCTGTTTCTAAAGTGTATTTAAGTATGCACCTTGCACTAGCCTTTTAAACACAGCACTTGCTCAGAGAGCCTAAGGTGCTTGTACCATATGGTAATTACTCAATTTGTTTATTGCTGACATGATACAAGCCCCACTGATTATCTGAGCAGCTGCATTATTTAAAATGTGAGTGCACGTGCAGAGAAAAATGTTACCACTAAAACAGTGATAACTTTTACTAGAAGCATTTTTGCCAATACATGTATATTGCAAATATGTCTCTATTCAAATATGTAATAAATCTATGTGCATTTAATTTTTGACTGGAATGTCACTTTAAGTATAGAAACTTACAGTATAGGTAGATATACCACAGGTATAATTGGCTATTTGAAATGTTGAACTAAGGGTAAAGTAGTTTTTTTGTAAACAACAGTACACTTCAGCAGGTAAAATGGATAATTGAGAACAAATTAAAGGGGAGAAAATGTAGGGTAAACTGTCCCTTTAATTAAGACAATTGATGGTACTTTACAAATACATGCTAGCAGTTATATTAATATATATGAAGGTGCAAATATTATACCATGCAATATAAGTTCTTCAGAACGCATAGCAATTGTAAAGAAATTATTTGGGACAACTAAATCAACACAAATTTCTTTGCGGGCCATAATATATTTTTCACATCATTTCTTTTATATTTCTGCTATCTTAAACATTAGAATATCATGTACAACCGACTGCTTTTGTTTTTCTAATTAGCAAAAATTTATGGATACATTAAACTTGCTGAAAATGACCTTTGTGAGGAAACATGGGAGTACAATCATGCAAGAAATAATATCATCTGGGACTATAAAAAGGAAGGTGAAACAGTAAAAAGGTCAGCAAAAGGAGAGCCAAAAAACAGATCAGTTAATATATTTAGGAAACATACTATAGCTTTGATATTTTATTTAGTTGGTGATTGACTGTAGTGTTGCTGTCATTGTTCCCTTTGTCTGGTTCAAATATCAACCATTGATGAACTGCCTTGCTAGAGTGACCTTTCAGATCCTGTCTGACACAGGGAAATAATACAAGGCACAAATACATAGTAAACTCAAGAGTGAGACTAGTTATTTAAGGCAAAAGTCACTATATACCTCATGGGAGTGCCGAGCTAATAGGCCATGCTTGGCAGCTGGAAGAGGTCTTTTGAGTACAGTAGATTCTGGGAAAGGCTAAATGGATCAAAAATGGATAAAGTAACAGTTCTTCCACAATCCAGTATCAGTAAATATATCTTATCTGCATTAGATTTTTGTGTTCACAGTGAGGTGTCAAGAAGGAAAATTATAGGTAACCATTCAGACTTATTAATTCACAAAATGATAATTATGTAGACAGCAGGCTCTGTACTCAAAAGCAGTATATTATATGATATCAGTAAAACGTCTCTGGACCGGTTGAGTCTCCATTAATGCTTCTAAATGGTTTCAAATGACATGAAAGTCGAAATTAAAGGGACACTCAGGTTAAATTAAATTTTCATGATTCAGATACAGCATGTAATTTTAAACAACTTTCCAATTAACTTCCATTAAAATAAATGTGCACATTCTTTTATATTTACACATTTTGAGTCACCAGATCCTACTGAGCATGTGTAAGAATTTACAGACTATACGTATATGCATTTGTGATTGGCTGATTGCTATCACATGGTACAAGGGGAGTGGAAATATACATATCTTTGAAATTTGTTATAAAAAAAACTACTAGTCATTTGAAGTTCAGACTAAGTGCTATTGCATTGTCTTGTTATCTTGCATTTGTTGATTATGCAAATCTAATGTGTTGACTGGTCCTTTAAAAGTTTTGGTTCAGATAGAGCACATCATATCAAATTTAATTTGTTATTTTGCTATTCTTTGTTAAAGAGTATGCCTGGATAGCATTAGGAGCATACACGTGTTCTGAGCACTATATGGTAGCATTATTTAAAACAATAGTTAAAAAAAAAGTTGTGGAGCACTAGAAGGCAGCACTATTTGTAAATTAAAGGTGCCATATAAAGTTCAAGGCCAGTGCCGGTTCCATGTCCTACCTAGATATACTCTTCTACAAAGAATGCCACAAGAACAAAATACATTTTATAATAGAAGTAAATTAAAAAGTTGTTTAAATTTGCATGCTCTGTCTGAATTTTGAAAATTTCATTTTGATTTACATGTCCCTTTAAACCTACCTACATAGTCTTCCATTTGCCTCACCTACAGAGCTGTCTATAAATCTGCCAAGTCCCCATTTCTTTTAGTACATTAATGTGTTGTTTTGTGTTTATTGAACCACCTTAAAGGGACATGAAACCTAAAAAATGTTGTTCATGATTTAAGTAGAACATACAATTTTAAACAACTTTCCAGTTTACGTCTATTATCAAATTTGCTTCATCCTCTTGGTATCATTTGTTGAAGGGTTGAAGGAGCAGCAATGCACTACTGAACACATGGGGACCGAATTATCAAGCTCCAAATGGAGCTTGATGCCCCTGTTCCCGCGCAAGCCATCAACAGTTATGAAGCAGTGGTCTAAAGACCGCTGCTCCATAACTTGTCCACCTGCTCTGAGGCTGCGGACATCAATCCGCTGCGTATGTGAGGCGGACATGATATGTTACATCGTATCATGTCCGCTCGCACTTTCATAAATCGGCCCCATGGATTGAGTCAATGACAATAGACATATATATGCAGCCACCAATCAGCAACTAGAACCTAGGTTCTTTGCTGCTCCTGAGCTTACCTAGCTAAACCTTTCAGCAAAGGATAACATTGGAAGGAAGCAAATTAAATTATAGAAGTAAATTGGAAAGTTGTTCAAAATTGTATGCTCTGCTTGAATCTAATCATGACTTTACTGTCCCTTTAACATCATGAAAAGGTTCACTGTAGATAAAGAGTTTTATATAATAATGGTAATACAAATAATAATAATAATAATAATAATAAATGTTGTTTAAAATTACATGTTGTAGCTTTCAATACTGAAATCTAGATTTAAAAACTCCAAGATGCAAACTCTTTGTATGACTCACAAGAATTAAGATGTTGGCAGAAAAGTAAATCTATTTCTCCTTTTTGTAATGTTGGGTTTACACCTTCTTTTTTGCTGGTGTAAGTGCTCAACACTAAATTAAGGCATTTTTAAGAACAAATGGCTAGATTACGAGTTTTGCGCTATGAGTGAAAAAGCCTCATAACGCTGCTTTTTCACTATCACTGCTATTACAAGTCTTGTAGGTACAGCTGTACCGCACACTTTTTTGGCCGTCACGCAACGTAACTACAACACTGGTTAAAAAGTCCTTTTTTCAATGGGACTCCCATAGCGCCGGTATTACGAGTTTGCCTGTCCGGCCAAAAAGTGAGCAGTACAGCCCATAACTACAAGATCCGTACCGTAAACTGAAAGTCAGTAGTTATGGAATTAACGTTACATAGATATACCATAAAACTCATAACTAAAGTGTCACAAAGTACACTAACACCCATAAACTACCAATTAACCCCTAAACCGAGGCCCTCCCGCATCGCAAACACTATAATAAACGTATTAACCCCTAATCTGCCACACCGGACATCGCCGCCACTATAATAAACATATTAACCCCTAAACCGCCGTACTCCCGCATCGTAAACACTAGTTAAATATTATTAACCCCTAATCTGCTGCCCCAATGTCGCCACCACCTAACTACACTTATTAACACCTAATCTGCTGCCCCCAATGTTGCCGCCACTATACTAAAGTTATTAACCCCTAAACCTCTGGCTCCCACATCACTAACACTAAATAAATATAATAACCCCTAAATCTAACCCTAAGTCTAATGTTAACACCCCTAACTTTAATATAATTAAAATAAATCTAAATACAAATTACTATTATTACCTAAATAATACCTATTTAAGACTAAATACTTACCTGTAAAATAAACCCTAAGCTTGCTACAATATAACTAATAGTTACATTGTAGCTATCTTAGGTTTTATTTTTATTTCACAGGCAAGTTTGTATTTATTTTAACTAGGTAGACTAGGTAGACTAGTTATTAAATAGTTATTAACTATTTACTAGCTACCTAGTTAAAATAAATACAAAGTTACCTTTAAAATAAAACCTAACATTACACTAAAATTAAATACATTAAATTAACAAAATACATTTATCTAAATTACAAAAAGTAATAAACACTAAATTACACAAAATAAAAAAGAAATTATTAAATATTTAAACTAATTACACCTAATCCTAGCCCTATCAAAATAAAAATGCCTCCCCAAAATAAAAAAATCCTAGCCTACACTAAACTGCCAATTCTGGGCATTGCCCCAAAGAAATCAGCTCTTTTACCTGTTATTTTTTTTTACAAACAACCCCCCAACAGTAATATCCACCACCCACACAACCAACACCGCCAAAAAAAAAAACCTACCTAAAAAACCTAAGCTCCACATTGCCCTGAAAAGGGCATTTGGATGGCCAGTGCCCTTAAAAGGGCATTTTGCTCTTTTACGTTGCCCAAAGTCCCTAATCTAAAAATAAAACCCACCCAATAAACCCTTAAATGAACCTAACACTAACCCCCGAAGATCCACTTACAGTTTTTGAAGACCGGACATCCATCCTCATCCAGCCGGGAGAAGTCTTCATCCAAGCGGGCAGAAGTCCTCAACGGAGCCAGGAGAAGTCTTCATCCAAGCGTCAAAGAAGTCGTCCTCCAGGCGGGCAGAAGTCTTCATCCAGACGACATCTTCTATCTTCATACTTCTGACGTGGAGCGGCTCCACCTTCAAGACAGCCGTCACGGAGCATTCTCTTCTTTCGAATCCACTTGAAGAATGAAGGTTCCTTTAAATGACTTCATCCAAAATGGCGTCCCTTGAATTCCAATTTGCTGATCAGCCAATAGGATTGAGTTTGCATTCTATTGGCTGTTCCAATCAGCCAATAGAATGCAAGCTCAATCCTATTGGCTGATTGGATCAGCCAATAGGATTGAAGCTCAATCCTATTGGCTGATTGCATCAGCCAATAGGATTTTTTACCCTTTAATTCCGATTGGCTGATAGAATTCTATCAGCCAATTGGAATTCAAGGGATGCCATCTTGGATGACATCATTTAAAGGGAAACTTCATTCTTCAAGACCCATTGAAAGAAGAGGATGCTCCGCGCTGGATGTCTTGAAGATGGAGCCGCTCCGCGTCGGAAGGATGAAGATAGAAGATGCCGTCTGGATGAAGACTTCTGCTCGCCTGGAGGACGATTTCTTGCCGCTTGGATGAAGAATTCTCCCGTCTTCGTTGTGAACTTCTTGCCACTTGGATGAAGACTTTTCCCGGCTGGATGAGGATGGATGTCCGGTCTTCAAAAACTGTAAGTGGATCTTCTGGGGTTAGTGTTAGGTTTTTTAAGGGTTTATTGGGTGGGTTTTATTTTTAGATTAGGGACTTTGAATTTTTTAATTTCTTTTTTATTTTGTGTAATTTAGTGTTTATTATTTTTTGTAATTTAGATAAATGTATTTTGTTAATTTAATTTATTTAATTTTAGTGTAAAACAGGTTAGGTTTTATTTTACAGGTAACTATTTACTAACTAGTCTACCTAGTTAAAATAAATACAAACTTAGCTGTAAAATAAAAATAAAACCTAAGAAAGCTACAATGTAACTATTAGTTATATTGTAGCTAGCTTAGGGTTTATTTTACAGGTAAGTATTTAGTCTTAAATAGGTATTATTTAGGTAATAATAGTAATTTGTATTTAGATTTATTTTAATTATATTAAAGTTAGGGGTGTTAGGGTTAGACTTAGGGTTAGGTTTAAGGGTTAATATATCTATTTAGTTTTAGTGATGTGGGAGGCCAGAGGTTTAGGGGTTAATAACTTTAGTATAGTGGCGACTGCGACATTGGGGGCAGCAGATTAGGGGTTAATAAGTGTAATGTAGGTGGTGACGATGTCGAGGGCGGCAGATTAGGGGTTAATAAGTGTAATGTAGGTGGTGGCGATGTAGAGGGCGGCAGATTGGGGTTAATAAGTATAATGTAGGTGTCGGCGATGTCGGGGGTGGCAGATTAGGGGTGTTTAGACTCGGGGTTTATGTTAGGGCGTTAGGTTTAAACATAAATTTTCTTTCACCATAGGAATCAATGGGGCTGCGTTACGGAGCTTTACGCTCCATTATTGCAGGTGTTGGTTTTTTTTTTAGCTGGCTCTCCCCAATGATGTCTATGGGGAAATCGTGCACAAGCACATAAAAGCAGCTCAAAGCAGTGCTGGTATTTGTGTGCGGTATGGAGCTCAACGCTGCCATATTTCCCACAAATGCCGTTTTGCCGCTATTAAAGGTAAGCAGTGGAAATAACTTGAAAGTTATTACCGAGCCATTCATAACGCAAAATTCGTAATCTGTCCGAAAGGGTTTTATGTTGGAATATTGACTGATCACAAGGAATTGTAATATGATTGTGATTTGTGATTCCACCATAAAATGCCTTTTGTGATTTATATAGCAAGTTATAGAGACATTTATTACAACCTATTGGTGAGGAGTTTTGGCTTTTTATTTAACAGCATTTTGGTTACTCCTCATTAAATGAACATGAAACCCAATTTTTCTTTTTTCATAATTCAGAAAGAGCATCATATTTTAAACAACTTTCTAATTTACTTTTATAATCAATGTTGCTTCTTTCTTTTGGTATCCTTTATTGGATAAATTCCTACGCATGCTTCCTTCTCTCATCCACTGCCAAAATCTTGCAGGAGTGACTTACCTATTCTACATTCTGCTTCTATAACGCATTGAACGAGTTGGTGGACAATGTGAAGGGTAAGTATATCTCAAAGATTTTTTATTATTGAAATGTATAATTTACTTTTTTCCCCTTACAACTTTTCATAGGAAAGTATATAAAGAGCCCATATGTTAAACTTAATGGGACCAGTTTTGTGTCCCTTTAAAGGACATAAAAACCTAAATTCTTTCTTTTATGATTCAGATAGAACATGCAATTTTAAACAACTTTCCAATTTACTTATATTATCAAATTTTCTTCTTTCTCATGGTATCCTTTGTTGAAAGACCAGCAATGCATTACTAGGAGCTAAATGAACACAACTTCTGAGCCAATGACAAGAGGCATATATGTTCTGGCACCAATCAGTAGCTAGCTTTCAGTAGTGCATTGCTGCTTCTGAGCATACCTACATATTACTCCCACATGTCATGGTCATAGGTCCAAGCAGTAGAAAGAGGGGTTTATATTACTTCACCCACTCTCACAATATTTGCCTGTCTAGGTCAAATATAGATTACCATAAGCAATAGTTAGAGGGGTGAGGGCGTGCAAAGTAAGGACCTGCGGAATTAAAGTAGAGATCTCTGTAATAGTCAGGAATTACATGAAAACAAATGTTTCGATTAGTTAATAACTCATTTTCCTGTGTAGTATAGCTGTATTCATAATAAGGAGTGAATGCCAAACAGATCGATGTGATGCATATGCATCAGAAAATGTAGGTGTATATATATTTTTTTTATGTAGAATCAGTGACTAATAGTGCTCATATAACGTGTATACTCTGTTTTAGAAGGTCTGCCACAAGATGGTAGTTTTATATATATCAGCTTTTAATATTTTGCTTTTTAAAAAATGATGTTGAAGATGTTATTGTAAAATATCTGAATATCTGAACTATGTGTACAAGTTTGAAAATTATTTAGGAATGCATTAGTTGGAATTTGTATGTAGAATTAATGTATCCATTTTTATTCTAACATAGTAATGTATAATGTTATGATATCAGTATGAAATAGAGGATGGTCGGCAGAGCAAAATACCCGTCAATAAGACTGATCACAACTTAAGTAATTACTAAGACGGGTGTCAACAAACCACATGCCAAGAACACATGGCTAGCGGGCGTGTAGGTAAACAAGTGATGTGTCATCACTCGTCATAGAAAATGGTGGGGTTTAGAGAGTATTTTAGGAAGGGGATCCCGCCACAGAGTATTAGCCGTATCCAGTGTCTTGAGAAAGTCTGCAGAAGCCAGATGAAACGCGTAGCCAAGGATAGTCTACAGACGGTCTGCTATTTCTGAAAAGGAAACTGATTCTTATTTTATTTGCCTTGAGCGGCGGACACAGATTTAACAAACAAAGGATCAATGGTGCTGGAGGTTTCGGAACTGCCACACGGATTTGCAAACTTGTTGATTGTAACCAAGGCATATCAAATTTTAACTTCTTGTAAGTACAATTGATTTTGTGCTCATATTAAAATTTTTATACCTTTAATCTTGAGTCATGGATGCGCTCTTCTGTTCTTCTGTTCCAGTGTATCATTGTCTGAGCACTCCTTAGTGCTCAGTGAAAGTGGAAGCAGCACCATCGATTCATTACAACGGGAGGGCTATCCACTGAAAGCAAAGACAACAAACATAAGTATTCTACCTATAGTCCCTGAGCCACAAATGTAGCTGTTAGTGGGTTTTTTCACTGGGTCTATATGACCGTGATATTGTAGAGTCAATACAATAAGTGAAGAAGGGGTCTAAGCACAATAGGACCACCTAGTCTATTATCATACACCTAGATTACGAGTTTTGAGCGCTATAGGGAAAGTAAAGAACGCAACAAAAGTTGCGTTATTTAACCCCCTATAGCACTGCCATTACACGGCTTCTGCGGGCGATATGGAGATTTTGAGCTCCATACCACACCAAAAACAAGCGGTGTTTTGACGTGCTCGTGCACGTTTTCCCCATAGACATCAATGGGGAGAACCGGCAAAAAAAAAGTCTAAAACACCTGCGATCGTGGAAACAAAGCTCCGTAACGCAGCCCCATTGGTGTCTATGGGGAAAAAGAAAATACAGTTTAAACCTAACACCCTAACATAAACCCTGAGTCTAAACACCCCTAATCTGCCGCTCCCGATATCGCCACCACCTAAATAAAGGTATTAACCCCTAATCTGCCACTCCCGATATCGCTTTCACTATACTAAAGATATTAACACCTATTCCGCCGCACCCCAACATCGCCGCAACTATATTAAAATTATTACCCCCTAAACCAATGGCCTCCCACATCACTACCACTAAATAAACCTATTAACCCCTAAACTGCCAGCCCCCCACATCGCAACAACGTAAATTAAACTATTAACCCCTAACCCTAACGTAACCCTAACCCTAACACCCCCTAACTTTAACATAATTAAAATAGAGCTAAATTAAACTTTCAATTATTAACTAAATAAACCTATTAACCCCTAAACTGCCAGCCCCCCACATCGCAACAACCTAAATAAAACTATATTCACCCCTAAACCTAACCGTAACGTAACCCTAATACTAACCCTAACACCTCCTAACTTTAACATAATGAAATTAGATCTAAATTAAATTTACAATTATTAACTAAATAATTCCTATTTAAAACTAAATACATACTTACCTGTGAAATAAAACCTAACCTGCCTTACACTAAAACCTAACTTTACAAAAAATAAAAAAACCTACCATTACAAAAAAAAAAAAAATATCTAAAAAAATAAAGATTATTCCTATTCTAATACCCTTTAAAAAAATAAAATAAAAAATAAAAATAAAAAAAAGCCTAATCTAGAATAAACTACCAAGGGCCCTTAAAAAGGCCTTTTGTAGGGCATTGCCCTGAGTTAAACAGCTCTTTTGCTAAAAAAAAAAAAAAACACCACCTAAAAATATACATTACACAAAATAACAAAAAAATTATCAAAAAAAAATAAATTATTCCTATTCTTATACCCATAAAAAAAGGCCTTTTGTAGGGCATTGCCCTAAAGATAGCAGCTCTTTTATTGAAAACATTTTTTACAAAGACCCACTAACATTACAAACCCCCACCCCCCCAAACCCACAAAATAAAAAAAACTATCTAAAAAACCTAAGCTACCCATTGCCCTGAAAAGGGCATTTGTATGGGCATTGCCATTAAAAGGGCATTTAGCTCTTTTACTGCCCAGACCCTAAACTAAAAAAAAACCCACCCAAAAAACCCTTAAAAAAGCCTGACACTATCCCCCTGACGATCCACTTACAGTTTTTGAAGTCCCTCTTGAATGATCTTCATCCCGGAGTTGGAGTCCTGATCCAAGCGGCGAGAAGTCTTTATCCAGGCGGACTCTTCAATCTTCATCCCGGCGGCGAAGTCCTGATCCAAGCGGCGAGAAGTCTTCATCCAGACGGCCTCTTCAATCTTAATCCAGACGGCATCTTCTATCTTGATCCCGGAGGCGCGGAGCAGGTCCATCCTGAACACATCCGGCGCAGAGCATCCTCTTCATACGGTCACCGCCGTACATTGACTCTTCAATGCAAGGGACGCAATGCAAGATGGCGTCCCTTGCATTCCTAGTGGCTGAAAAGTTTTAATCAGCCAATAGGAATTAGGGCTGCTAAAATCCTTGGCTGTTCAAATCAGCCAATAGGATTTAAGCAGCTCTCATTCTATTGGCTAATTCGAATTAGCCAATAGAATGAGAGCTGCTTAAATCCTTTGCCCAAAAACAAAAGTAACTGAAAAATATTTAAGATGCTAACTAATAGGTCAAGATGTGGGGGCGGGGCCTGGCCGTGCACAATGAGGGCCGCATGAGCTCCTAGGCCCTAATCCACTAAGTCAGCTTAAAGTACCCCATGGCCACCAATACATAAACTATTTACTGGGTAAGACACAGAGTAGCAGCAAGGGGGGAGAGGCAGTTTTCTTAAGTGGGCACAGCACCTGAGGAGCCAAATCTGAGCCCACCGGACATCGCCACAATTGCACTACTTCCAACAAACGGCAGGAGAAACTCCACAGCAAGTGCATGGTCTGGTAGAAAACTGCATCATCAGATGCACAACCATTTGCGACACTAGCTCCACTCTAAAGCTCCTGGAATGCACTCAACATAGAACTGATTGGTGGTGAGTCAAGCCACAAGCCCCATGGCAGTGTATATGAGTGTTGTAAGGTTAAGGCCTGGAGAAGAGCTTGCAGGGCAAGGTTAGAATCATCAGCATGAATGGATTTGATCACAGGGCTCTTACCCTTGCTGTGCCTTGGAGTTGGCTGCCTCTCATACCTAAACCATACCTTTGCTAACCACCATGGAGGAAAGACACTGATATTAAACAGTCTGTTTTATTCTTTTAATAAAAAAAGGCACTACGCAATATGTATTATTCATCACTTTAAAATCATTTTACCTTTTATTACTTTTTGAACTAGATTTGTACAGTGTTCTTTACTTCCTGTCACAACCCTGCAAGGATGAGGGGGCCTCTGCAGAAAGGCAGATTAGCAGTTAGTCTTTTGTAGTGTTCCTAGACAACACCTCTCTGCTAGCTGCCCGTGTTCAGTATAGGACTTTTGCTGCAAAAATCACATGACCTCAAAACTTAAAGGGACAGTAAACCCAAAAAATTTATTTCACGATTCAAGTAGAGAAACAATTTTAAACAACATTCCAATTTACTTCTATTATCTTATTTGCTTCAGTTTTTTAGATATCGTTTCTTGAAGAAATAGCAATGCACATGTGTGAGCCAATCACACGAGGCATCTATGTGCAGCAACCAATCAGCAGCCACTGAGCCTATCTAGATATTCTTTTCAGCAAAGTATATCAAGATAAAGAAGCAAATTATATAATAGAAGTAAATTAGAAAGTTGTTTAAAATGGCATTTTCCTTCTAAATCATGAAAGAAAAAAAATTTGAGTTCCCTTTAAGTTTTTTAATAATGACAACCATATCCAGCTGTGCTCATTTAGAAAGTAAGCAAATATGTTATTTGCTGTTTATTGCACAGTCTGTTTCTTTTATGTTTACTTTGATTTAATTACAAAATGAGCACTATTTAATATCCATTTCTACTGTTATACACCAACTTGTGGCTGTAATAGTAATTTGCTTTTACAACATGTTGGTACACCAAATAGACTTATTCTCCACTGGACATGGACTTTCTTATTGGGTAGTTGCCAAGATAAACGAAATAATCGTCTACCAGAATAGATACGAAACAGGGCACTGCCCGATTTGGAACTTAAAGGGACACTAAACCCGACATTTTTCTTTCATGATTCAGATAGAGAATACAATTTTAAACAACATTCCAATTTACTTCTATTATCTATTTTGCTTCATTTTTTTGGTATGCTTTGTTGAAGAAATAGCAATGCACATAGGTGAGCCAATCACATGCAGCATCCATGTGCAGCAACCAATCAGCAGCTGCTGAGTCTATCTAGATATGCTTTTCAGCAAAGAGTATCAGGGGAATAAAACAAATTAGATAATAGAAGTAGATTAGAAAGTTGTTTATACTTGCATGCTTTTTCTAAATCATGAAAGAAAAAAATTGGGTTTCATGTCCCTTTAAGGTAGTTTTGAAGATTTCAGATGTTAATAGCATTTCTCATTGTTCATAGAGTATTTTTTCCAATGTTCACCATTTTGTCAATGTTAGATTGTGTTATTATAAAGTATCATTTTGAATTACCAACCCTAAGCCCAGATAAATCTTAGTCATTGGACTCCCCCATTTCATCTGAGGATATCTCAAATATAATAAAGTATATGCCTATAGGAAAGAGCCCAGAACTGGATGGTCTGGGACTCAGGTATTACAAACATTTTACTTCTCACTTCATACCACACCTTCTCAGCCCCTTAACAGTTTGTTGCACATCAGGGGTTTCCTGATGACCACACTACAGGCAAAGATTATAGTGTAGCCAAAGCCAGGTATACCTCCCTTAAACCTGAGAATTTCCAGCCGATCTCTCTGCTCAAAACAGATATTAAGAATAACCACTTTTTACCAACATTAACTAATCCAGATCAGGTTGGATTCATCCTGGGGAGAGAGGTTAGGGATAGTACCCTTAAGAAACTTTAACTCACTTAAACATCTACGCTCAAGCTAACAATATACCGCTAATGTTTATATCTACTGATGCTGAAAAAGCTTTCAATAGAGTCAAATTGACTTTTCTTAAAGTAGTCATGTCTCATATGAAATTTAGATATAAATTAATCGATTTAGTGTTCTTATTGTAAACTTCCCCATCTGCAATGGTCAAGGTAAATTGGCTACTATTATACAAATTTGATATCAGTAATGGTACCTGGCAAGGGTGCCCACTGTCACCAATTTCTATAGAAATTCTAGACCACAAAATCAGACATGACCCCCAAATAGTGGGAATTAAGGTTAATGGGAGGAGCACAAATTGGCAATGTACACCGAAGATGTTCTTGTGACATTCCCTGAGGTAGATACTTATCTTCCAAAAGCCATGCAGGTCTTTAAAGAATATGGCTCAGTGTCCAACTTGTCCTGAACATATCCACTTCCATGAATATTATGGTGCAGACTGTTACAAAATGCCCTCTGCAACTGCAGCACTCCAAGATGAAATACCTAGCCATATTTCTTTCTCCAAATATGCAAGAACTATTTAATTCTAATTATAAGTCCCTTGAAAACAGAATTGTGAAGGATCTCTCATATATATATAATTTATAAGTCCCTTGAAAATAGAATTGTGAAGGATCTCTCATATATATAATAGAAATATAGAGGTTTTACATAGTATTTACACCAGTGGAGATTTAAAGACCAGGGAATGTTAAATGATTGGGACCAGGTGCTGTTCTCTTCATGACTCTCATATGCACAAGTTAGACACTTCATAGGAACATACAGAGAAAAGCAACATCTTGTACACTATTTAACACCTTTTGAGAAGCTGTGTATGATGCAGTCATTCCCTAGACATTTAGGCCTAGATTTGGAGTTCGGCGGTAAAAGGGCTGTTAACGCTCCGCGGGCTTTTTTCTGGCCGCACCATAAATTTAACTCTGGTATCGAGAGTTCAAACAAATGCTGCGTTAGGCTCCAAAAAAGGAGCGTAGAGCATTTTTACCGCAAAAGCAACTCTCGATACCAGAGTTGCTTACGGACGCGACCGGCCTCAAAAACGTGCTCGTGCACGATTCCCCCATAGGAAACAATGGGGCTGTTTGAGCTGAAAAAAAACCTAACACCTGCAAAAAAAGCAGCGTTCAGCTCCTAACGCAGCCCCATTGTTTGCTATGGGGAAACACTTCCTACGTCTGCACCTAACACTCTAACATGTACCCCGAGTCTAAACACCCCTAGCCTTACACTTATTAACCCCTAATCTGCCGCCCCCGCTATCGCTGACCCCTGCATATTTTTTTAAACCCCTAATCTGCCGCTCCGTAAACCGCCGCCACCTACGTTATCCCTATGTACCCCTAATCTGCTACCCCTAACACCGCCGACCCCTATATTATATTTATTAACCCCTAATCTGCCCCCCTCAACGTCGCCGACACCTGCCTACACTTATTAACCCCTAATCTGCCGAGCGGATCTGAGCGCTACTATAATAAAGTTATTAACCCCTAATCCGCCTCACTAACCCTATCATAAATAGTATTAACCCCTAATCTGCCCTCCCTAACATCGCCGACACCTACCTTCAATTATTAACCCCTAATCTTCCGATCGGAGCTCACCGCTATTCTAATAAATGGATTAACCCCTAAAGCTAAGTCTAACCCTAACACTAACACCCCCCTAAGTTAAATATAATTTTTATCTAACGAAATAAATTAACTCTTATTAAATAACTTATTCCTATTTAAAGCTAAATACTTACCTGTAAAATAAATCCTAATATAGCTACAATATAAATTATAATTATATTATAGCTATTTTAGGATTAATATTTATTTTACAGGCAACTTTGTAATTATTTTAACCAGGTACAATAGCTATTAAATAGTTAAGAACTATTTAATAGTTACCTAGTTAAAATAATAACAAATTTACCTGTAAAATAAATCCTAACCTAAGTTATAATTAAACCTAACACTACACTATCAATAAAATAATTAAATAAACTACCTACAATTACCTACAATTAACCTAACACTACACTATCAATAAATTAATTCAACACAATTGCTACAAATAAATACAATTAAATAAACTAGCTAAAGTACAAAAAATAAAAAAGAACTAAGTTACAGAAAATAAAAAAATATTTACAAACATAAGAAAAATATTACAACAATTTTAAACTAATTACACCTACTCTAAGCCCCCTAATAAAATAACAAAGCCCCCCAAAATAAAAAATTCCCTACCCTATTCTAAATAAAAAAAGTTACAAGCTCTTTTACCTTACCAGCCCTGAACAGGGCCCTTTGCGGGGCATGCCCCAAGAATTTCAGCTCTTTTGCCTGTAAAAAAAAACATACAATACCCCCCCCCCCAACATTACAACCCACCACCCACATACCCCTAATCTAACCCAAACCCCCCTTAAATAAACCTAACACTAAGCCCCTGAAGATCTTCCTACCTTGTCTTCACCATCCAGGTATCACCGATCCGTCCTGGCTCCAAGATCTTCATCCAACCCAAGCGGGGGTTGGCGATCCATAATCCGGTCCAGAAGAGGCTCCAAAGTCTTCCTCCTATCCGGCAAGAAGAGGACATCCGGACCGGCAAACATCTTCTCCAAGCGGCATCTTCGATCTTCTTCCATCCGGAGCGAAGCGGCAGGATCCTGAAGACCTCCAGCGCGGAACATCCATCCGGACCGACGACTGAACGACGAATGACTGTTCCTTTAAGGGACGTCATCCAAGATGGCGTCCCTCGAATTCCGATTGGCTGATAGGATTCTATCAGCCAATCGGAAATTAAGGTAGGAATTTTCTGATTGGCTGATGGAATCAGCCAATCAGAATCAAGTTCAATCCGATTGGCTGATCCAATCAGCCAATCAGATTGAGCTCGCATTCTATTGGCTGTTCCGATCAGCCAATAGAATGCGAGCTCAATCTGATTGGCTGATTGGATCGGCCAATCGGATTGAACTAGATTCTGATTGGCTGATTCCATCAGCCAATCAGAAAATTCCTACCTTAATTCCGATTGGCTGATAGAATCCTATCAGCCAATCGGAATTCGAGGGACGCCATCTTGGATGACGTCCCTTAAAGGAACAGTCATTCGTCGTTCAGTCGTCGGTCCGGATGGATGTTCCGCGCTGGAGGTCTTCAGGATCCTGCCGCTTCGCTCCGGATGGAAGAAGATCGAAGATGCCGCTTGGAGAAGATGTTTGCCGGTCCGGATGTCCTCTTCTTGCCGGATAGGAGGAAGACTTTGGAGCCTCTTCTGGACCGGATTATGGATCGCCAACCCCCGCTTGGGTTGGATGAAGATCTTGGAGCCAGGACGGATCGGTGATACCTGGATGGTGAAGACAAGGTAGGAAGATCTTCAGGGGCTTAGTGTTAGGTTTATTTAAGGGGGGTTTGGGTTAGATTAGGGGTATGTGGGTGGTGGGTTGTAATGTTGGGGGGGGGGTATTGTATGTTTTTTTTTACAGGCAAAAGAGCTGAAATTCTTGGGGCATGCCCCGCAAAGGGCCCTGTTCAGGGCTGGTAAGGTAAAAGAGCTTGTAACGTTTTTAATTTAGAATAGGGTAGGGAATTTTTTATTTTGGGGGGCTTTGTTATTTTATTAGGGGGCTTAGAGTAGGTGTAATTAGTTTAAAATTGTTGTAATATTTTTCTTATGTTTGTAAATATTTTTTTATTTTCTGTAACTTAGTTCTTTTTTATTTTTTGTACTTTAGCTAGTTTATTTAATTGTATTTATTTTTAGGAATTGTGTTTAATTAATTTATTGATAGTGTAGTGTTAGGTTAATTGTAGGTAATTGTAGGTAGTTTATTTAATTATTTTATTGATAGGGTAGTGTTAGGTTTAATTATAACTTAGGTTAGGATTTATTTTACAGGTAAATTTGTTATTATTTTAACTAGGTAACTATTAAATAGTTCTTAACTATTTAATAGCTATTTTACCTGGTTAAAATAATTACAAAGTTACCTGTAAAATAAATATTAATCCTAAAATAGCTATAATATAATTATAATTTATATTGTAGCTATATAATGATTTATTTTACAGGTAAGTATTTAGCTTTAAATAGGAATAATTTATTTAATAAGAGTTAATTTATTTCGTTAGATAAAAATTATATTTAACTTAGGGGGGTGTTAGTGTTAGGGTTAGACTTAGCTTTAGGGGTTAATACATTTATTAGAATAGCGGTGAGCTCCGGTCGGCAGATTAGGGGTTAATAATTGAAGTTAGGTGTCGGCGATGTTAGGGAGGGCAGATTAGGGGTTAATACTATTTATGATAGGGTTAGTGAGGCGGATTAGGGGTTAATACATTTATTATAGTAGCGCTCAGGTCCGCTCGGCAGATTAGGGGTTAATAAGTGTAGGCAGGTGTCGGCGACGTTGAGGGGGCAGATTAGGGGTTAATAAATATAATATAGGGGTCGGCGATGTTAGGGCAGCAGATTAGGGGTACATAGGGATAACGTAGGTGGCGGCGATTTGCGGTCGGAAGATTAGGGGTTAATTATTTTAAGTAGCTGGCGGCGACGTTGTGGGGGGCAAGTTAGGGGTTAATAAATGTAATACAGGGGTCGGCGGGGTTAGGGGCAGCAGATTAGGGGTACATAAGGATAACGTAGGTGGCGGTCGGCAGATTAGGGGTTAAAAATTTTAATCGAGTGGCGGCGGTGTGGGGGGACCTCGGTTTAGGGGTACATAGGTAGTTTATGGGTGTTAGTGTACTTTAGGGTACAGTAGTTAAGAGCTTTATAAACCGGCGTTAGCCAGAAAGCTCTTAACTCCTGCTATTTTCAGGCGGCTGGAATCTTGTCGTTAGAGCTCTAACGCTCACTTCAGAAACGACTCTAAATACCAGCGTTAGAAAGATCCCATTGAAAATATAGGCTACGCAAATGGCGTAGGGGGATCTGCGGTATGGAAAAGTCGCGGCTGAAAAGTGAGCATTAGACCCTTTAATCACTGACTCCAAATACCAGCGGGCGGCCAAAACCAGCGTTAGGAGCCTCTAACGCTGGTTTTGACGGCTACCGCCGAACTCCAAATCTAGGCCTTAGGCCTAGATTTGGAGTTCAGCGGTAAAAGGGCTGTTAACGCTCCGCGGGCTTTTTTCTGGCCGCACCATAAATTTAACTCTGGTATCGAGAGTTCAAACAAATGCTGCGTTAGGCTCCAAAAAAGGAGCGTAGAGCATTTTTACCGCAAAAGCAACTCTCGATACCAGAGTTGCTTACGGACGCGGCCGGCCTCAAAAACGTGCTCGTGCACGATTCCCCCATAGGAAACAATGGGGCTGTTTGAGCTGAAAAAAAACCTAACACCTGCAAAAAAGCAGCGTTCAGCTCCTAACGCAGCCCCATTGTTTGCTATGGGGAAACACTTCCTACGTCTGCACCTAACACTCTAACATGTACCCCGAGTCTAAACACCCCTAGCCTTACACTTATTAACCCCTAATCTGCCGCCCCCGCTATCGCTGACCCCTGCATATTTTTTTAAACCCCTAATCTGCCGCTCCGTAAACCGCCGCCACCTACGTTATCCCTATGTACCCCTAATCTGCTACCCCTAACACTGCCGACCCCTATATTATATTTATTAACCCCTAATCTGCCCCCCTCAACGTCGCCGACACCTGCCTACACTTATTAACCCCTAATCTGCCGAGCGGACCTGAGCGCTACTATAAAAAAGTTATTAACCCCTAATCCGCCTCACTAACCCTATCATAAATAGTATTAACCCCTAATCTGCCCTCCCTAACATCTCCGACACCTACCTTCAATTATTAACCCCTAATCTGCCGAGCGGAGCTCACCGCTATTCTAATAAATGTATTAACCCCTAAAGCTAAGTCTAACCCTAACACTAACAACCCCCTAAGTTAAATATAATATTTATCTAACGAAATAAATTAACTCTTATTAAATAACTTATTCCTATTTAAAGCTAAATACTTACCTGTAAAATAAATCCTAATATAGCTACAATATAAATTATAATTATATTATAGCTATTTTAGGATTCATATTTATTTTACAGGCAACTTTGTAATTATTTTAACCAGGTACAATAGCTATTAAATAGTTAAGAACTATTTAATAGTTACCTAGTTAAAATAATAACAAATTTACCTGTAAAATAAATCCTAACCTAAATTATAATTAAACCTAACACTACACTATCAATAAAATAATTAAATAAACTACCTACAATTACCTACAATTAACCTAACACTACACTATCAATAAATTAATTAAACACAATTGCTACAAATAAATACAATTAAATAAACTAGCTAAAGTACAAAAAATAAAAAAGAACTAAGTTACAGAAAATAAAAAAATATTTACAAACATAAGAAAAATATTACAACAATTTTAAACTAATTACACCTACTCTAAGCCCCCTAATAAAATAACAAAGCCCCCCAAAATAAAAAATTCCCTACCCTATTCTAAATAAAAAAAGTTACAAGCTCTTTTACCTTACCAGCCCTGAACAGGGCCCTTTGCGGGGCATGCCCCAAGAATTTCAGCTCTTTTGCCTGTAAAAAAAAACATGCATACCCACCCCCAACATTACAACCCACCACCCACATACCCCTAATCTAACCCAAACCCCCCTTAAATAAACCTAACACTAAGCCCCTGAAGATCTTCCTACCTTGTCTTCACCATCCAGGTATCACCGATCCGTCCTGGCTCCAAGATCTTCATCCAACCCAAGCGGGGGTTGGCGATCCATAATCCGGTCCAGAAGAGGCTACAAAGTCTTCCTCCTATCCGGCAAGAAGAGGACATCCGGACCGGCAAACATCTTCTCCAAGCGGCATCTTCGATCTTCTTCCATCCGGAGCGAAGCGGCAGGATCCTGAAGACCTCCAGCGCGGAACATCCATCCGGACCGACGACTGAACGACGAATGACTGTTCCTTTAAGGGACGTCATCCAAGATGGCGTCCCTCGAATTCCGATTGGCTGATAGGATTCTATCAGCCAATCGGAATTAAGGTAGGAATTTTCTGATTGGCTGATGGAATCAGCCAATCAGAATCAAGTTCAATCCGATTGGCTGATCCAATCAGCCAATCAGATTGAGCTCGCATTCTATTGGCTGTTCCGATCAGCCAATAGAATGCGAGCTCAATCTGATTGGCTGATTGGATCGGCCAATCGGATTGAACTAGATTCTGATTGGCTGATTCCATCAGCCAATCAGAAAATTCCTACCTTAATTCCGATTGGCTGATAGAATCCTATCAGCCAATCGGAATTCGAGGGACGCCATCTTGGATGACGTCCCTTAAAGGAACAGTCATTCGTCGTTCAGTCGTCGGTCCGGATGGATGTTCCGCGCTGGAGGTCTTCAGGATCCTGCCGCTTCGCTCCGGATGGAAGAAGATCGAAGATGCCGCTTGGAGAAGATGTTTGCCGGTCCGGATGTCCTCTTCTTGCCGGATAGGAGGAAGACTTTGGAGCCTCTTCTGGACCGGATTATGGATCGCCAACCCCCGCTTGGGTTGGATGAAGATCTTGGAGCCAGGACGGATCGGTGATACCTGGATGGTGAAGACAAGGTAGGAAGATCTTCAGGGGCTTAGTGTTAGGTTTATTTAAGGGGGGTTTGGGTTAGATTAGGGGTATGTGGGTGGTGGGTTGTAATATTGGGGGGGGGGGTATTGTATGTTTTTTTTTACAGGCAAAAGAGCTGAAATTCTTGGGGCATGCCCCGCAAAGGGCCCTGTTCAGGGCTGGTAAGGTAAAAGAGCTTGTAACTTTTTTAATTTAGAATAGGGTAGGGAATTTTTTTATTTTGGGGGGCTTTGTTATTTTATTAGGGGGCTTAGAGTAGGTGTAATTAGTTTAAAATTGTTGTAATATTTTTCTTATGTTTGTAAATATTTTTTTATTTTCTGTAACTTAGTTCTTTTTTATTTTTTGTACTTTAGCTAGTTTATTTAATTGTATTTATTTTTAGGAATTGTGTTTAATTAATTTATTGATAGTGTAGTGTTAGGTTAATTGTAGGTAATTGTAGGTAGTTTATTTAATTATTTTATTGATAGGGTAGTGTTAGGTTTAATTATAACTTAGGTTAGGATTTATTTTACAGGTAAATTTGTTATTATTTTAACTAGGTAACTATTAAATAGTTCTTAACTATTTAATAGCTATTTTACCTGGTTAAAATAATTACAAAGTTACCTGTAAAATAAATATTAATCCTAAAATAGCTATAATATAATTATAATTTATATTGTAGCTATATTATGATTTATTTTACAGGTAAGTATTTAGCTTTAAATAGGAATAATTTATTTAATAAGAGTTAATTTATTTCGTTAGATAAAAATTATATTTAACTTAGGGGGGTGTTAGTGTTAGGGTTAGACTTAGCTTTAGGGGTTAATACATTTATTAGAATAGCGGTGAGCTCCGGTCGGCAGATTAGGGGTTAATAATTGAAGTTAGGTGTCGGCGATTTTAGGGAGGGCAGATTAGGGGTTAATACTATTTATGATAGGGTTAGTGAGGCGGATTAGGGGTTAATACATTTATTATAGTAGCGCTCAGGTCCGCTCGGCAGATTAGGGGTTAATAAGTGTAGGCAGGTGTCGGCGACGTTGAGGGGGGCAGATTAGGGGTTAATAAATATAATATAGGGGTCGGCGATGTTAGGGCAGCAGATTAGGGGTACATAGGGATAACGTAGGTGGCGGCGATTTGCGGTCGGAAGATTAGGGGTTAATTATTTTAAGTAGCTGGCGGCGACGTTGTGGGGGGCAAGTTAGGGGTTAATAAATGTAATACAGGGGTCGGCGGGGTTAGGGGCAGCAGATTAGGGGTACATAAGGATAACGTAGGTGGCGGTCGGCAGATTAGGGGTTAAAAATTTTAATCGAGTGGCGGCGGTGTGGGGGGACCTCGGTTTAGGGGTACATAGGTAGTTTATGGGTGTTAGTGTACTTTAGGGTACAGTAGTTAAGAGCTTTATAAACCGGCGTTAGCCAGAAAGCTCTTAACTCCTGCTATTTTCAGGCGGCTGGAATCTTGTCGTTAGAGCTCTAACGCTCACTTCAGAAACGACTCTAAATACCAGCGTTAGAAAGATCCCATTGAAAAGATAGGATACGCAAATGGCGTAGGGGGATCTGCGGTATGGAAAAGTCGCGGCTGAAAAGTGAGCGTTAGACCCTTTAATCACTGACTCCAAATACCAGCGGGCGGCCAAAACCAGCGTTAGGAGCCTCTAACGCTGGTTTTGACGGCTACCGCCGAACTCCAAATCTAGGCCTTAATCTTTTTATTGCAGGAGGAAAACCTGCAACCACATTACATCAAACTGTGGGCCAGAAAGCTGAGAACTGAATCTCCAACACAAGAATGGAAGGCTGCCTTTTTGGTGCAAAAAAGGCTCCCATTTCTGCAAAAGTATAAGATAGTACCTTACACCTAGCAGCTTGAAGAATATTTATGAAAACTACAATGGCAAAGGCTAGAGTAGCTGTGGAGAAGATGGTTCCATAACACATATTTGGCGGGAATGCAAATACATAGAATGCTTTTGGTCTGAAGTTACAAGTCTGATAAGCATCATTTTAGAAGTCATAATTCCCAACGATCCAAAGATTTTAATGTTCATGGGGCTACCAAAGCTAAAATTAAAAGCTAAGCTTGACCTTCTACATTTCTAGAGATATTTCCACTTAAAAATGTACAGTGCATGCAAAATGTGCACTAACACCTTTACTTTACCACTTTCCCTCTTTTATCTTTTATATGTCTTCCTCCCCTCACTTTTTTTTTTCTTTCTCTTGGCTTTTTTTGGAGAAACTGTACATGTCTATTTAGGATCAGCTTACCCTAATAAACTATTGAATCTTTTCCAGGATATCACTTAGGGGAATGCCGTGGGAAAGAACTATAAACTTGAGGACTTGGAATCTTAAGACTACTGCACGAATCACCATTTATAGGCCCAAGGTGGCTTTACACTTGATCTCTTACGGTCATTTATTTAACGTGTTCCAGATACCAGGACAATGTGGGCTACTTCCAGTTAATTAACTAACATTTGGTCAATCAATGTACTCAACTGTTATATTGTTACAGAAATATGGCTTGTAATAAAGTTTACCTTCATTACGATGTCATAGATATTTGGATATAACAAAGTGTACTTTTATTATATTGTCACAAGATGTAATAACATACTCTCAATATATTGTTAAAGATATATGGATGTAGTAATGTATACTTTCAATAAAAAGTAAAAAAAAAAATACAAAACTTTCATGATTCAAATACACAAAAGAAGTAAAAAAAATTGTCTGGGTTAATGATGTTCTTTTAGTTGTAAATGTATGATATTATCTTCAGTTGAGATTGTGATCAGAAAAACAGGAGTAGCACATGTTAAGTACAGGGCCATTCTTTAAATGAACAATATTGGGGGGGAAACTGCCATTTAAAAATGAAAATGGATGATTGTGATTGCACCAATATCAGAAATAACTAATCATCAACTGTTAACATGCAGATAATTATCAATCAATAGACTGTTGTCAACCCAAGTGAGCCTACACTAGTTAAGTAGCAACGGTCTTAAAACTGTGGTAGAGTTAAATCATCCTGGTCAGGTCTAGCCAGGATGATTGACAAGCCCTGCTCTCGTGCAATTGGTTGAGTAGGTGGTGTGTCTGCACAACAATATGCTTGCCATAATGCCATGTTTACAGGATTCCAGACTTAAAACTTGTCCATCCAGTTTAAGTGTACTCAAAATGAATCTATGTATCATATACTGCTATTATAAAAAAAAAATGAGGTTAGTATAAAAATATATTATCTAGATCAGGAGTCTTATTTAATAAATGTTTTTGATCCTTATCAATATAATTTGCTTTATGTACTTTGCATAAATAATTATTTATTTTGTGTATGTAAATCCCTTCTGGTCTGCTTTTTTTTGTATTCTGTATACCTCAATAAAATTATAAAAAAGCAAATGATCACTGTTTAAAATAATTGTATTGGCATATGAAAGGTATGTTTGGTTTTGATGTATTTAAAAACATTACAAAATTGCATATTACTATATAAAACTACTTCTTTTCTTCACAGTTCTCAGGTGTTTGTGGATATATCTGCCTTACCACTACAGATCCAATTAGATATATTTTTCATCTAGGAAGTAATCCACAGATTAACTATTATAACTGAATCAAATGCACTTTGTATTTTAACAAGCTATTTCCAAGATAAAAACAGACAACATTTTTAGAGATGAATATCGGCAGATGTTGGAGTGTTAATCCCCAAAATGTTTGTCTGTTTTACCTTGTTCAAAAAAAAAAAGTATAAATGTGGTTTGAATTTCACAATGGTTTGTGGTTTTATGTATTCTCACATTGGCTTTCAGTTTCTTTAGGGTGTAAAATGTCATCTACATTTTTAAATAAAGTTATTTGAAGTGAAAGTAGTGGCATTGTTGATGCATATCTTGCTTACTTTTTTTTTAATTGTCATGAATTGCCCTAGCAAAAAATAAACAAATTAAATCATAAAGTTTTGCTATTGAAAGAAAAGAGAACTCGTAATCACTCTGATGAAATCTGAACTACATCTTCAACTTATACGCAAACCAATAAAGAAAGATGAAATGCAGCCTGTGTTTCATTTGTAGGACTGAACATACCATATGTAAATTGTTAAAGTTGTCCAGGGTTGAAAAAGAAAATGATTTATTACCCCTCATAAATAAAAGGTTCAAACTTTAATTTGTTTCTCTTGGTTCATCACTAGGAAGAAATATTATCAAAATAAACTTGTCTGGACTAATTTTCTTTTTGCATTTCTGAAAAGATCAATAATATTTAAGTTCATAGAGATACCATTCAAAAAAGATCTGTTAATAACACCTCATATGCTATAACTGGATGATCTGGTTATTTTTTTTTCTTCTTCTTAATACAGTCTGCCTGATTTACTGCTGGAGTATGAGTGGACAAAAACAGATGAACTCCTTATTGGTAAATATTTTGTGAATATCACTATACTGCAAACTGTATAATGGAAAAAATAAAAGTAACTTTGATGTGGAACATTAAAGGGACATGATACCCAAATATTAAAGTACTTGAAAGTGATGCAGGATAACTGTAAAAAGCTCACTAGAAGATATCACCTGAAAATCTTGTGAGACAACAGTAAAGCAAAATGTGACATAAGCACTAATGAAGCTAACTGGCTGTTGTTTTTTTCAACATGCAGCTGACAGTAGCTGAAGAATAACTGTTCACAAAGCACTTACTTATGTGAGTTGAAGATATTTTGAGGTACAAATCTTCCTTTTTTTTACAAAGAGATATTCAGGTGATATTTTCCTGTAAGCTTTTTACAGATATAACATTATACGGTATTCATAATTTTATATATGTACAGTAAGTATTTGGGACCACCTGGCCATCATACCTATTTGAGTTTGATAATCATCTGATTAACAAACCATGGGCATTAATATGTAGATGGCCACACCCATTGCAGCTATATTAGCTGCCACTCTTCTCGGAGTCTTGCTACAAGATTTTGGAGTGTGGCTGTGGTAATTTGTCCCATTCAGACAAAAAAAAACATTTGTGAGGTTAGGCACTGATATCAAAGGAGTTCAGTGGAGTTGAGGTCAGAGCTCTTCCGATCAGCCAATAGAATGCAAGCTCAATCTGATTGGCTGATTCAATCAGCCAATCAGATTTTTCCTACCTTAATTCCGATTGGCTGATAGAATCCTATCAGCCAATCGGAATTCGAGGGACGCCATCTTGGATGACGTCATTTAAAGGAACCTTCATTTCGTCGGGAGTTCGTCGTGGGGAAGGATGTTTCCGCGTCGGCAGGATGAAGATGGGAGCCGGAAAGAAAGAAGATTGAAGATGCCGCTTGATAGAAGACTTCAGCCGGATGGAAGACCTCTTCAGCCCCCGCTTGGATGAAGACTTCAGACGGATGATGGACTCTTCAGCCCCCGCTTGGATGAAGACTTCAGCCGGATGATGGACCTCTTCAGCCCCCGCTTGGATGAAGACTTCAGCCAGATGATGGACCTCTTCAGCGCCACGCTTGGATGAAGACATCGCCCGGATTGGATGAAGAATTTGGCTCGGTTGAGTGAAGACGACTTAAGGTAGGAAGATCTTCAGGGGGGTAGTGTTAGTTTTTTTAAGGGGGGTTTGGGTTAGATTAGGGGTATGTGGGTGGTGGGTTTTAATGTTGGGGGGGTTGTATTTTTATTTTACAGGCAAAAGAGCAGAATTCTTTGGGGCATGCCCCGCAAAAGGCCCTTTTAAGGGCTGGTAAGGTAAAAGAGCTGGTAACTTTTTAATGTAGAATAGGGTAGGGAATTCTTTTATTTTGGGGGGTTTTGTTATTTTATTAGGGGGCTTAGATTAGGTGTAAGTAGCTTAAAATTGTTGTAATATTTTTATAATGTTTATAAATTATTTTTTTATTTTTGTAACTTAGTTCTTTTTTTATTTTTTGTACTTTAGTTAGTGTATTTATTTGTATTTATTTGTAGGTATTTGTATTTAATTTATTTAATTAATTTAATGATAGTGTAGTGTTAGGTTTAATTGTAACTTAGGTTAGGATTTATTTTACTGGTAATTTTGTATTTCTTTTAGCTAGGTAGTTATTAAATAGTTATTAACTATTTAATAGCTATTGTACCTAGTTAAAATAAATACATAGTTACCTGTAAAATAAATATAAACGCTAAAATAGCTACAATGTAATTATTAATTACATTGTAGCTATCTTAGGGTTTATTTTACAGGTAAGTATTTAGTTTTAAATAGTATTCATTTATTTAATGATAGTGTAGTGTTAGGTGTAATTATAACTTAGGTTAGTTTTTATTTTACAGGTAAATTTATCTTTATTTTAACTAGATAGCTATTAAATAGTTAATAACTATTTAATAACTATTGTACCTAGTTAAAATAAATACAAACTTGCCTGTTTTTTAAAAATAAATCCTAAAATAGCTACAATGTAACTATTAGTTATATTGTATCTAGGGCTTATTGAGACATTTTTGTTTTGTTAGATAAAGAGTCAATTTTCACTTACTTATTACATAAGAGATAAACATCGTATTACGTCTTATGGACCCTAGATTTATAGACCAATGAACACATAACACAGGTTTTGGGCTAAAGACTGGTCACGGTCACGTTTATTATATAACAATAAACTTCTTAAATTGGGATATTTAAATATGCCGTCTTAGGCAACTTATTCATAATAATCAGAACTGTATAAAGTTCTTAAACTGGTAGCGGCAATTAACTAGCTAGTCTGAATAAGGTGTAAGACTAAATCTAAAACCTGGGCTTAAAGAGCTAGTTCACATAAACCTACCCACGCCAGGTGGAACCCTAACCATTACCACTACGAGCCACCACCTCTTCTTCCAGGGACGGGAGGGTGGGGAAAGCTCCTTTGAAGTCTGGAACCAGGAACAAAAGAGGGCCGGATCTACTGCAACAAGGACCTATAAAGGTAAGCAGAATTACCCACCCCCACATTTGCAACAATGTAGCTCACCTAGTACCCTCCAGACTTCAACTCAGTTATCCCTTAATTTTGCTACAGGCCCACTAGAGGGCCCTCCACTTCCATGACACTCATAGGTAAAATCCCTTGTGTTGTGCATAGTTGTAGGAATTTGAGGTTTCAAGGGGCTTCAGTCTTATATTTTGCTTAGGTAACACATCAACAGATGCAGTAGCTACACATAATTTCTACTATCTGTGCTAGAGTTGGAATCAGGTAGCTACAGGAACAAAGCAGCTGTAGCAGTTTTACATAAGACTGATATCCCGTTCCCTTGTATTTTTGTAAGTTACAAGAAATAATGAAAAAAGCATAGATACTGCTCTTTAATGTGGCATGGTATTAATTTTGGAGTTTAATGTTCTTTATGTTTGTGACAACATTATAGGGATACTGAACCCAATTTTTTTCTTTCATGATACTACAGAACAGGCATTTTTAAGCAACTTTCTAATTAACTCCTTTTATCATTTTTTTCTTTATTCTCTTGCTATCTTTATTTGAAAAGCAAGAATGTAAGTTTAAAAGCTGGACCATTTTTGGTTCACAACCTGGGTTGCGCTTGCTAATGCACCCACCAATAAACAACTTCTGTCCAGGGTCTGAACCAAAAATTTGCTGGCTCCTTAGCTTTGATGCCTTCTTTTTCAAATAAATATAGCAAAAGAATGAAAAAAATTGATAAAAGAAGTGAATTAGAAAGTTGCTTAAAATTGCATGCTCTATCTGAATCATGAAAGAAAAAAATTGGGTTTAGTGTCCCTTTAAATTTTTTACGCATTTTACTGAAATGTACAAAAATCAGGACATTCTCTATTTTCAGTTCAGTAAGCACCTTGGATTAGATTATAAATTCACAAATCTTATAACACAAATATGGTATAATACTATGCTTCATCTACAACAAAACTAAATGTTATATCAGAAATTAAATAACATATCAAAACTAAAATAAAAACATTGTCCTGTTGCCATTGTACATTAATATCCAGTGCTTGTTCAAGCAAGAGAAAGAGCAGAGCCTGTCAATCACTCCAAAGTAATGTGTTCGGGTGGGGGGTAATCTCTGCCAACTCAAAGCTGGTGGAAATAACAAGCAGCATCTTAAAAGCCACATCTGCTGCTTAATTAGTACATTAAAAGGACATGAAACCCAATTTTTTTCTCTCATGATTACAATAGAGAATTCAATTTTAAGCAACTTCCCAATGTACTTGTATTATCTAATTTGCTTCATTTTCTTGCTATTCTTTGTTAAAGAAAAAGGAATGCACATGACTGAGCTACTAACATGAGGCATATATATGCAACCACCAATCAGCAGCTCCTGAGCCTAATTTTAATCATGAAATAAAATAATTGGCTTTTGTATCCCTTTAAAGGGATAACGACTGGCACTTCTTATTGTTGTTTCAGCTACAGTGCATAACAGTGCAATAGCATTAATAAACATCATCATCATCATGAGGTAACACAAAAATGCTACACCTGACACTATTGTGCTAGTGACTCCATCTGTAAAGTGTTGAAAAATAAGTAAACCGGAACCCCAATATTCTGCACTACCAATTCTCCCAAAGTAAGTGAGTGAGAACTTCCATTGAGCCATAGTATTCAGTAAAGGCAACACATATCCTTAAATGCATTTCCCAGTCTTCTGATACTAATGTTTCTGGACAGCCCCTGCTAAACAAAATGACTAATACATTTCTGAAGCAACATTGTTCTAAAAGAAAAAATACTTGCATGTCCACCCTTTAGGAGAATTGTTTGCTTTGGGGGTTCACAGAACCTCCCTCCAGCTATTTTATCCCAATCCCTTACCAGGCACTAGAGCTGACTCAAATTGTAACCCCAAACCCCACCTAAGCCACCCAAAAATCAGTGTTTGCTGCTACAACGCAAGATCAAATTTAGAGCATCTCAGGCTACCCCTAAATTATATTTGCATTAAAATCCCAAAAATGAAATGAAAAAACAATAAATAAAAATAACATTGGTAATATTATTCCCAAGCTAACGGCTAGATTATGAGTCTTGTGTTAGCCTTAAAAAGCAGTGTTGAGAGGTCCCAACGCTGCTTTTTAACGGCCGCTGGTATTACGAGTCTGGCACTCGTACCGCTCACTTTTTTTCCATGATTTTAGCATACCGCAAATCCCCTTACGTCAATTGCGTATCCTATCTTTTCAATGGGATTTTCCTAATGCCAGTATTACGATTGCTGGAAAAAGTGAGCGGTACAGCCTCTCCTGTCAAGACTCCTACCGCATTTAAAAGTCAGTAGTTAAGAGTTTTCTGGGATAACGCCGTAACATAAAACTCTTAACTAAAGTGCTAAAAAGTTCACTAACACCCATAAACTACCTATTAACCCCTAAACCGAGGCCCCCCCCCCACATCGCAAACACTTAACTAAAGTTTTTAACCCCTAATCTGCCGACCGGACATCGCCGCCACTTAAATAAATGTATTAACCCCTAAACCGCCGCCCTCCTGCCTCGCAAACAGTAGATAAATATTATTAACCCCTAATCTGCCGTCCCTAACATCGCCGACACCTACATAAATTTATTAAACCCTAATCTGCCGCCCCCAACTTCACCGCCACTATACTAAATTTATTAACCCCTAAGTCTAACCCTAACACCCCCTAACTTAAATATAATTTAAATAAAACAAAATAAAATTACTACAATTAAATAAATTAATCCTATTTAAAACTAAATACTTACCTATAAAATAAACCCTAAGCTAGCTACAATATAACTAATAGTTACATTATGTCTAGCTTAGGGTTTATTTTTATTTTACAGGCAACTTTGTATTTATTTTAACTAGGTACAATAGTTATTAAATAGTTATTAACTATTTAGTAACTACCTAGCTAAAATAATTACAAATTTTCCTATAAAATAAACCCTAACCTAAGTTACAATTACACCTAACACTACACTACAATTACATTAAATAAACTAAATTACAAAAAAATAATCAAAATGACATAAAATAAAAAAAATATTACAAATTTTTAAACTAATTACACCTAATCTTATCCCCCTAATAAAATAAAAAAGCGGCCCCAAAAAATAAAATTCAGCTCTTTTACCTGTAAAAAAAAAAATACAATACCCCCCCAACATTAAAACCCACCACCCACACACCCAACCCTACTCTAAAACCCACCCAATCCCCCCTTAATTAAACCTAACACTAACCCCTTGAAGATCACCCTACCTTGAGACGTCTTCACCCAGCCGGGCCGAAGTCCTCCAAGAAGCCGGGCAAAAGTGATCCTCCAGACGGCCTATCAGCCAATCGGAATTCAAGGGACGCCATCTTGGATGACGTCATTTAAAGGAACCTTCATTCGTCGGGTGGACTTCGTTGGAAGAGGATGCTCCTCGTTGGCTGGATTGAAGATGGACCCACTCCGCGCCAGAAGGATAAAGATAGAAGATGCCGCCTGGATGAAGACTTCTGCCCCTCTGGAGGACCTCTTCTGCCCGGATCGGATGAAGACTTCTGGCCGCCTGGAGGATCACTTGTGCCTGGCTTCTTGGAGGACTTCGGCCCGGCTGAGTGAAGACGTCTCAAGGTAGGGTGATCTTCAAGGGGTTAGTATTAGGTTTTATTAAGGGGGGATTGGGTGGGTTTTAGAGTAGGGTTGGGTGTGTGGGTGGTGGGTTTTAATATTGGGGGGGTATTGTATTTTTTTTTTACAGGTAAAAGAGCTGATTACTTTGGGGCAATGCCCGGCAAAGGGCCCTTTTAAGGGCTATTTGTAATTTAGTATAGGGTAGGGAATGTTATTATTTTGGGGGGGCTTTTTTATTTTATTAGGGGGATTAGATTAAGAGTAATTAGTTTAAAAATTTGTAAAAATTTTTTATTTACTGTAATTTAGAGTTTGTTTTTTTCCGTAATTTAGTTTATTTAATTTAATTGTATTTAATTGTAGTTAGTTTAGGGAATTAATTTAATTATAGTGTAGTGTTAGGTGTAATTGTAACTTAGGTTAGGGTTTATTTTACAGGTACTTTTGTATTTATTTTAGCTAGGTAGTTATTAAATAGTTAATAACTATTTAATAACTATTGTACCTAGTTAAAATAAATACAAAGATGCCTGTAAAATAAAAATAAACCTTAAGCTAGCTACAATGTAACTATTAGTTATATTGGAGCTAGATTAGGGTTTATTTTATAGGTAAGTATTTAGTTTTAAACAGGAATAATTTATTTAATGAAAGGAATATTTATTTAGATTTATTTAAATGATATTTAAGTTAGGGGGTGTTAGGGTTAGACTTAGGTTTAGGGGTTAAAAACTTTATTATAGTGGCGCGACGTTGGGGACGGCAGATTAGGGGTTAATAATTGTAGTTAGGTTGCAACGACGTTGGGGGCGGCAGATTAGGGGTTAATAAATATAATGTAGGTGTCGGTGATGTTAGGGGCAGCAGATTAGGGGTTCATCGGTATAATGTAGGTGGCGGCGGTGTCCGTAGCGGTAGAATAGGGGTTAATAAGATAATATAGGTGTCGCCGATGTCGGGGCGGCAGATTAGGGGTTAATAAATTTAAGATTAGGGGTGTTTAGACTCAGGGTTCATGTTAGGGTGTTAGGTGCAGACGTAAAATGTAGTTTCCCATAGGAAACAATGGCTGCGTTAGGAGCTGAACACTGCTTTTTTGCAGGTGTTAGGTTTTTTTTCAGCCGTCTCAGCCCCATTGTTTCCTATGGGGAAATCGTGCACGAGCACATTTAGCCAGCTCACCGCTACCGTAAGCAGCTCTGGTATTGAGGTGAGATGTGGAGCTAAATTTTGCTCAACGCTCACTTTTCTGAGGCTAACGCCGGCTTGCAGAAAACTCGTAATACCAGCGTTCTCTTAAGTAAGCGGTGAGAAAAAAAGGCTCATTAGCACCACACACCATTACCGATAAAAACTCGTAATCTAGCCGTAAGGAAGCTGTACGTTGTCTATAAAATAGGCAATTGTAAAACAATTACATATAATAAACAAGGATTAAAAATGCACAGAAACCCTCATTTTAAGAAGTCCCAGGTGTATTTTTATTCCCAAGAGTTATTTCCTAGAGTTCTGCTGTAGCATGAACTGCTTTTGTTCTCATTCCAAATTATATTATCTCCAGGCTCAACTTACACTTTATAATATTGAGCTATTAGATTGCTGGTATTGGCAACTAGAAAAACAGCAACACACTTTTAGAACATGCTATGTACCCGATACATGAAAAATGATACCATAATATTTTTGTACCTCAGTTACTAATACATGGACACAAAACACCACACCCACCCTTTAAGCAGTCAGCGTTTCCTATGCCATTTACCCTAGCCAGCCATGATTGCACTCCCAGATTACCTTCTTTCCTTAGAATATATATATACTGATAATGTGCTCTGGGAATAATTGAGAGTCAATTTTAATATAACAGCATATTTTGGTTGTGTGTGCTCTGGGGATTCCAGCAAGGGTTTCCAGCCTCTGAGGTTGTTGCCTTCCTTATCTTTTAAGTTTCATCTCCCTCTGTGAGCTGTCAAACTTACTTTTTACAACTGGTTAGTGTGAAATCCAGACAAAGTTTTACTTTGAAGTCAGCAATATGGCTGTGATATAGCTGATCAAATGTGGAAGCATTTTGTTACATTTACCTGTCTTCTGAAAGACTGGTAGGAAAACCAATGCACTGTGTATCCTTGAAAGCTTGGAACAGTTGCTGGCGACTTAACTGTGCTCCTGCAGACCGTGGAAACTGCCCATTCCACACTAATCACTCCAACAAATACTGTGTCCACAGCACCAGATTATATATAAAAAGTCTTTATTTGACAAAAAGACAAGCAAAGTTTTGTGATAAATATCACTTAATCAAGCTATTCCATACCATTCCATATGGTATAGCATGATTAAGTGATATTTATCATGAAACGTTGCTTGTCTTTTTGTCAAATAAAGACTTTTTTATATATATAATCTGCTGCTGTGGGCACAGTATTTGTTGGAATGCACTGTGTATGACAGACATCACAATGTGAATTCAAATTTACATCTATAAACACTGATTATCTATTAGCTGAAGGCCATTATTTAACCCCTTAATGACCACAGCACTTTTCCATTTTCTGTCCGTTTGGGACCAAGGCTATTTTTACATTTTTGCAGTGTTTGTGTTTAGCTGTAATTTTTTTCTTACTCATTTACTGTACCCACACATATTATATACCGTTTTTCTCGCCATTAAATGGACTTTCTAAAGATACCATTATTTTCATAATATCTTATAATTTACTATAAAAAAAATGATAAAATATGAGGAAAAATGGAAAAAAACACACTTTTTCTAACTTTGAGCCCCAAAATCTGTTACATATCTACAACCACCAAAAAACACCCATGCTAAATAGTTTCTAAATTTTGTCCTGAGTTTAGAAATACCCAATGTTTACATGTTCTTTGCTTTTTTTGCAAGTTATAGGGCCATAAATACAAGTAGCACTTTGCTATTTCCAAACCATTTTTTCCCAAAATTAGCGCTAGTTACATTAGAACACTAATATCTTTCAGGAATCCCTGAATATCCCTTGACATGTATATATTTTATTTTAGTAGACATCCCAAAGTATTGATCTAGGCCCATTTTGGTATATTTCATACCACCATTTCACCGCCAAATGCGATTAAATACAAAAAATCGTTCACTTTTTCACAAACTTTCGGTTTCTCACTGAAATTATTTACAAACAACTTGTGCAATTATGGCATAAATGGTTGTAAATTCTTCTCTGGGATCCCCTTTGTTCAGAAATAGCAGACATATATGACTTTGGCGTTGCTTTCTGGTAATTAAAAGGCCGCTAAATCCTGCTGCGCCTCACACGTGTATTATGGCTAGCAGTGAAGGGGTTAATTAGGGAGTTTGTAGGGAGCTTGCAGGGTTAATTTTAGCTTTAGTGTAGAGATCAGCCTCCCATCTGACACATCCCACCCCCTGATCCCTCCCAAACAGCTCCCTTCCCTCCCCCACCCCACAATTGTCCCCGCCATCTTAAGTACTGGCAGAAAGTCTGCCAGTACTAAAATAAAAGGGTTTTAAAAAAATAAATACATTTCTTTAGCATATTTACATATGCTACTGTGTAGGATCCCCCCCTTAGCCCCCAACCTCCCTGATCCCCCCCCAAAACCGCTCTCTAACCCTCCCCTCTGCCTTATTGGGGGCCATCTTGGGTACTGGCAGCTGTCTGCCAGTACCCAGTTTGCAATAAAAAGTGCTTTTTTTTTGTTTTTTGTTTTTTTCTGTAGTGTAGCTTTGTAGCTTCCCCCCCCACACACAGACAAACCCCCACCACCTTGCTGATCGTTTTTTTTTTTACATTAATTATATATTTTTTCCATTTTTTATTTCAGCATTTTCTGTAGTGTAGCGGTTTCCACCCGCTCCTTCCCCGTGCACGCGCCCGCCCCCACCTTCCCATGCACGCGCGCATGCCCGTGCTCGCCCCCAGCCACCCCCGCCCACGATCCCGCCCCCCTTCACACAACCAGGGCCATCGATGGCCGCCACCCGCCTCCCGGTCCGGCTCCCACCCACCAACGCAGTAAGCCACCGATCTCCGGTGCAGAGAGGGCCACAGAGTGGCTCTCTCTGCACCGGATGGCTTACAAAGGTTATTGCAGGATGCCTCCATATCGAGGCATCACTGCAATAACCGGAAAGCATCTGGAAGCGAGCAGGATCACTTCCAGCTGCTTTCCACACTGAGGACGTGCAGGGTACGTTCTCAGGCGTTAACTGCCTTTTTTCTGAGGACGTACCCTGCACGTCCTCAGTCGTTAAGGGGTTAAAGGGCCATAATACCAAAATGTTTAAACACTTGAAAGTGATGCAGTATAGCTGTAAAAAGCAGACTAGAAAATATCCCCTGAACATCTCTATGTAAAAAAGAAAGATATTTTACCTCAAAAGTTTCCCAGTAGCCACATCCCATTGTAAAATACTTCTAAGCAGCAAATGAGTATATCTATCCCGGGACAGCAAAAGGAGCAAGCTTTCGTGCACACTCATCTTATTTCCCTATTCAGTGTAAGGAAGTTTACAATGAAATCTCATGAGAGTTAAGTGAAATCTCATGAGATCACAGTAAAAGAGTTAATTACCTCAGCACTGTTGATGCTGATTGGCTGCCTTTCATTTCTTATTTTTTTTTATTTTTTTTACCTGCAGCTGGGCAGTAACTGAAGTATAACTTTTTACACAGAACTTACTCTGCTGAGCTGAGGAGATTGTGAGGTAAAATATCTTCCTTTTTTACATAGAGATGCTCATGTGATATTTTCCTGTCAGCTTTTTACAGTTAATTTAGCATATGAGTATTATGTCCCTTTAAAACATGAGAACTAGAAAGTTTAAGATAAAGGCTAGTCAGCAAAATGGGTAAGCAATTAATCATCAGCAACTAAATTATAATTGAGTACATTTTCAGAATCTCATGAAAACGATTTCATTGTTATCATATCTCGTCGTTTTTTGAGGCATTTGGGTCCAGAAGTAAATACAAACTACTTAACCTACAGGAAGGGTTTGGTAGATCCCAGATTAGGGATGGGTGCATGTGCTGAAAGTGTAATTTGTTTGAAAGAACCAATAGTACTGTGGACATTTGTTTAGACAATCGAAGGTTGATAAGAATAAAAATTTATTAAAATGCAGTCATCAAATGTTACTTTTGTTCTCGAATGTTCATAATGAAATCGGATATCCACATTTAAAATTTCTAATGTAACATTCTATTTAACAAATACTATTCAGAAGTTCAGTAGTTCATGTGTTAAGAAATTAACAGCTAGATTACAAGTTTTGCATTGCGGCTTGTAACGCTGAAAATATGGCAATTTCAGCGTTAAAACAGCACCACTGCTATTACAAGTGTTGTCGGTATAGGTGTACTGCACACCTTTTAGCCTGTACCGCAACATCAGTCCCGCACAGAAAAATTAAGTTTTTTTGATAGGATTCCCATAGCGCTGATATTACGAGTTTTGCGGTGAGGCTAAAAAGTGAGCGTTACAACCTAAAACAACAAGATCTGTAACTCCCTCTAAAGTCAGTAGTTATGAGTTTTACGTTAGAAAGCTGTAGCATAAAACTCATAACTAAACTGCTACAAAGTACACTAAACACTCATAAACTACCTATTAACCCCTAAACCGAGGCCCTCCTACATTGCAAACACTACAATACATTTATTTTATTTTTTATTTTTGATAATTTGTTTGTTATTTTGTGTAATGTGTATTTTTAGGGGGTGTTTTTTTTTAAAGTAAAAGAGCTGTTTATCTCAGGGCAATGGCCTCCCAAAAGGCCCTTTTAAGGGCCCATGGTAGTTTATTCTAGAGTAGGGTTTTTTTATTTTGGGGTGTTTTTTATAAGGGTATTAGAAAAGGATTAATCTTTATTTTTTTTTATTATTTTTTTATTATTTTTTATTGGTAGTTTTTTTTTTTGTAATGGTAGGTTTTTTATTTTTGTAATGTTAGGTTTTAGTGTAAGGCAAGTTAGGTTTTATTTCACAGGTAAGTTTGTATTTATTTTAACTAGGTAGTTATTAATATTACTAGCTATTCTACCTACCTAAAATAAATACAAATTTAACCTGTGCAATAAAAATAAAACCTTATCTAGCTTCAATGTAACTATTAGTTATAATGTAGCTAGCTTAGGTTTTATTTCACAGGTAAGTATTTTTAGGTATTATTTAGTTAATAATTGTAAATTTAATTTAGATATAATTTAATTATGTTAAACTTAGGGGGGGTTAGGTTTAGGGTTAGGGCTACGTTAAGGTTAGGGTTATGTTAGGATTAGGGTTAGGTTTAGGGGTTAATATAGTTTAATTTAGCTTGTTGCGATGTGGGGGCTAGCAGTTTAGGGCTTAATAGGTTTATTTAGTTAATTATTATAAATTTAATTTAGCTATATTTTTATTATGTTAAAGTTAGGGGGTGTTAGGGTTAGGGTTATGTTAGGGTTATGTTAGGTTTAGGGGTTAATATAGTTTAGGTTTAGGGGTTAATATAGTTTAATTTAGCTTGTTGCAATATGGGGGGCTAGTGGTTTAGGGGTTAATAGGTTTATTTAGTTAATAATTGTAAATGTAATTTAGCTATATTTTTATTGTTAAAGTTAGGGGGTGTTATGGTTACATTAGGGTTAGGTTTAGGGGTTAATATAGTTTAATTTAGCTTGTTACGATGTGGGGGGCTGGCAGTTAAGGGGTTAATAGGTTTATTTAGTTCATAATTGTAAATTTAATTTAGCTATATTTTTATTATGTTAAAGTTAGGGGTGTTAGGGTTAGGGTTACGCTAGGGTTAGGTTTAGGGGTTAATATAGTTTAATTTAGCTTGTTGCAATGTGGGGGGCTGGCGGTTTAGGGGTTAATAGGTTTATTTAGTTAATAAGTGTAAATTTAATTTAGCTATATTTTCATTATGTTAAAGTTAGGGGGTGTTAGGGTCAGGGTTACATTAGGGTTAGGGTTACATTAGGGTTAGGTTTAGGGGTTAATATAGTTTAATTTAGCTTGTTGGGATGTGGAGGGCTGGCAGTTTAGGGGTTAATAAATGTATAGTGGCGGTGATATCGGGAGTGGCAGATTAGGGGTTAATAATTTTATTTAGGTAGCAGCGATATCGGGCGCGGCAGATTATGGGTTAATAATTGTAGGCAGGCGTCGGCGATGTCAGGGGCAGCAGATTAGGGGTGTTTAGACTCTGGGTTTATGTTAGGGTGTTAGGTTTAAACTGTATTTTTATTTCCCCATAGACATCAATGGGGCTGCGTTACGGAACTTTTGTTTCCGCAATCGCAGGTGTTAGGTTTTTTGCCGGCTCTCCCCATTGATGTCTATGGGGAAATCATGCACAAGCACGTCTCAGCATCGGTCTAATTGTGTGCAGTATGGAGCTCAACACAACCATATTGCACGCAAAAGGCGTATGTTTGAGAACTTGTAATAGCAGCGCTATAGGAAATTAAATAATGTAACTTTTGTGGCGTTCGTTAATTTCTCTATAGGGCTCAAAACTCGTAATCTTGCTGTAAGTAAATTGATACATAATGGATAAAAATATATCAATTCGAGAGTTTTGAATTCGAATATTGCATAATTCAAATATTACATTTAAAGAGAGCATTAGAAATACTATTACAAATATATAGATTTGAATTTTCAAATTCGAATATTGCATCATTTGAATCGAATTATTAGAAAAATTTGAATCGACTATTACATTTAAAGAAAGTATTAGAAATACTATTACATAAAATGAATGTTAAAATGCTGTGCAAACATTCAAAATTTGAAACGAACGAATGTGTTAAAATTTGTTTAAATTTTTTAATGTTGCAAAACATTCACCCATCCCTATCCCAGATGTGAATTCTAAAAAGAAGAATCAACATTTTTAGAGGCACATTAAAGGAATAGAAAAGGCAAAATTGAAATGTGCAACGTGAAATTTTTGTAATATACTTCCATTAGCAGAAATTCTTCTAGTAAAACATATAACTGTTTCTCTGTGGCATACTCATATACCCTATGAGGGTCTATGCACCAGTATTCAAACACTATGGGATATATTTATGAACTGTTGAGCAGAAATGATTCGCTACAGCGAATCATGTCCGCTCAACATCATTAAATGCGAAAATAGTGATGTTCTTTGTATGTATATGTATGTTCTTTGTATGAATAGTGATGTTCTTTGTATGTATGTATATGTATGTATATATATATATATATATATATATATATATATATATATATATATATATATATATACAAAACAAGAGGAAAGATAGATAAAAGCAGGGCGCAGTCACTAGTGTTATGTATTAGAGCAATAGTCAGCAGTATATCTGAGCAACTACCCCTATCAAGAAAGTAAAAATAACTAAATGTATAAATAAATAAAAGATTAGAAAGAGATAGTGTGATAGACTATCTGTATCTAATAGTCAATAGAAATGGTACTCTATATATAAACTTTAATGTACAGAGGTTAAATTCTATGTATATGTATTATAGTGTCAAATAGAAAATGACTTTAAATATTTAGGATCAGAGTAAACTTCTCATAGACATAAAAATAGATAAAAATACTAAGCAGTTCTAGATTAGCCTGATATATATATATATATATATATATATATATATATATATATATATATATATATATATATATATATATATTATTTTTAAAAAAATACCTCCAAAAGCTCTGTATTATTCAGAATATACCAATATAAAAAATTAAAAAAAATATAAATATGAGCAGCAAAACTGTTTTGCATAAAAAACAACAACAAAAATAATACAGATAATAAATATTAATAATGCAGGAACAGTTATTTTACAGTGTCATGAGCTATAGTGCTAATAGCATGTGAACAGTTGGTAACAGTTCCAGAAATAACAGGGTGAGTTAAGCACCAGAACGATGCCCCATATAGGGTGGATAGATTGAAAACAATAGACCCCAGTGCTCAGAGTAAAAGTTCCCCTTAGGGTATCTACTCACACTCCTTAACCTCAATCAGTATGAGGTAAGTGTCGCGTAGTGTCAGCAGAAAACTCCCTCCGTCTCCCAGGGATATATGAGACAGCTGTTAGGACTTTGTCTCTGTCTTTGCCGATGTCTAGGTCTCAAGTGGCCATGTGCATGTAAAATAAATATAAATTATAATAGTGCAACTCTGTTGATAAATTCACTACCAGTTCAATTAATTTCAAATTCAACACTATGTATGAGGTATTTAAAAAACATAGCACATAGTCCGCAGACCAGCAGAATAAGACGTCACACTGTGACCGGTAGTCCACAGCTCCTTACTAAAAAGTTTTTAAAAGTTTTTAAAATGTAGATAGTGCAGACCAGTTATCCTGACGCATTTCAAAGGCGTTATTACTTTGCAGCCTTCTTCCTCAGAGGATCTCTGAAGAAGAAGGCTGCAAAGTACATTTTAAAAACTTTTAAAAACTTTTTAGTAAGGAGCTGTGGACTACCGGTCACAGTGTGACGTCTTATTCTGCTGGTCTGCGGACTATGTGCTATGTTTTTTAAATACCTCATACATAGTGTTGAATTTGAAATTAATTGAACTGGTAGTGAATTTATCAACAGAGTTGCACTATTATAATTTATATTTATTTTACATGCACATGGCCACTTGAGACCTAGACATCGGCAAAGACAGAGACAAAGTCCTAACAGCTGTCTCATATATCCCTGGGAGACGGAGGGAGTTTTCTGCTGACACTACGCGACGCTTACCTCATACTGATTGAGGTTAAGGAGTGTGAGTAGATACCCTAAGGGGAACTTTTACTCTGAGCACTGGGGTCTATTGTTTTCAATCTATCCACCCTATAATGGGGCATCGTTCTGGTGCTTAACTCACCCTGTTATTTCTGGAACTGTTACCAACTGTTCACGTGCTATTAGCACTATAGCTCATGACACTGTAAAAGAACTTTTCCTGCTTTATTAATATTTATTATCTGTATTATTTTTGTTGTTGTAGTTTTTTATGCAAAACAGTTTTGCTGCTCATATTTATATTTTTTTAAAAAAAAATTTATATTGGTATATTCTGAATAATACAGAGCTTTTATTTTTTAAAAATAACCTTTATATATATATATATATATATATATATATATATATATATATATATATATATATATATATATATCAGGCTAATCTAGAACTGCTTAGTGTTTTTATCTATTTTTATGTCTATGAGAAGTTTACTCTGATCCTAAATATTTAAAGTCATTTTCTATTTGACACTATAATACATACACTCTAGAATTTAACCTCTGTACATTAAAGTTTATATATAGAGTACCATTTCTATTGACTATTAGATACAGATAGTCTATCACTCTATCTCTTTCTAATCTTTTATTTATTTATACATTTAGTTATTTTTACTTTCTTGATAGGGGTAGTTGTTCAGATATACTGCTGACTATTGCTCTAATACATAACACTAGTGACTGCACCCTGCTTTTATCTATCTTTCCTCTTGTTTTGCATATTTTATCTTATCAGGACTGAGGGGTGTGGGGACCCACCAGCCCTGATAGATAGATTGGGGCAGCAAATCGTTCACACATTTATTTTACGCTTTAGGCTCCACTTTGCGCCAAATGTACATCTTTTCTGATATATATATATATATATATATATATTTATATTTATTTATATATATACAGTATATATAAACATGTAGGCTAGCACCCTATGGATTATTTAAATGGTTTATTGCACAAGCAAAAAAATAGTGTATACTGTACATGCCCATATACCAATACACACACACACACACATATATATATATATATATATATATATATATGTATATATATATATATATATATATATATATATATATATATATATATATATATATATATATATATAGTGTCTAGCAAAAGTATTTAGTGCCATCCATCATTCCTTCAATTCTGATCCATTTCCCAGTCCCTGCCGATGAAAAACATCCCTACAGCATGATGCTGCCACCACCATGTTTCACTGTGGGGATGGTGTTATCGGGTGACGAGAGGTGTTGGGGTGTGCCAGACATAGCGTTTTCCTTAATAGCCAAAAAGCTCAATTTTAGTTTCATCTGACCAGAGTACCTTCTTCATAAATTTGGGGAGTCTTCTCCCATGCCGTTTGGCAAACAGCAAAGGAGTCTGCTTATATTTTTCTTTAACCAATGGCTTTTTTCTGCCCACTTTTCCGTAAAGCCCAACTCTGTGGAGTATATGGCTTAAAGTGGTCCTATGGACAGATACCACTGTGGAGCTTTGCAGCTGCTTCAGGCTTATCTATTGTCTCTTTGTTGCCTCTCTGATTAATGCCCTCCTTGCCTGGACCGTGCATTTTGGTGGGTGGCCCTCTCTTGGCAGATTTGTTGTGGTGTCATATTCTTTCCATTTTTTTAATAAGGGATTTAATGTTGCTCCGTGGGATGTTCATAGTTTTGGATATTTTTTTTTATAACCCAACCCTGATCTGTACTTTGTCCCTGTCCTGTTTGGAGAGCTCATTCATCTTTATGGTGCCGCTTGCTTGGTGGTACCCCTTGCTCAGTGGTGTTGCAGTCTCTGGGGCCTTTCAGAAAACACCTGAGATCATGTGACAGATCATGTGACACTTAGATTGCACACAGGTGGACTTTATTTAACTAATAATGTGACTTCTGAAGGTAATTGGTTGCACCTGATTGTATTTAGGGGCTTCATAGCAAAGGGCGTTAATACATATGCATGCACCACTTTTCAGTTAATTATTTTTTAGAATTTTTTAAAACAAGTTTTTTTCTTTATTTCACGTCACTAATTTGGACTTTTTTGTATATGTCCATTACATGAAATCCAAATGAAAATCCATTTTAATTCCAGGTTGTAATGCAACAAAAAAAGGAAAATGCCAAGGGGGTGAATACTTTTGCTAGGCACTGTGTATTTGTGTTTGCATGTATATCTATCTATATCTATATCTATATCTATATCTATATATATATATATATATATATATATATATATATATACATATATATATATATATTTTTTTTTTTTACTAGTCCTAAAGCCTGTGTACACGGGCCTTTTTTTGCAGTACAGCGGCCCACCCCTTGCTCTCTCTCTCTCTGTCCCCCTCTCTTTTGTGCTCTCTTTCTGTCTCCCTCTCTTTTATGCTCTCTCTCTGTCCCCCTATTTTTTGTGCGCTCTCTCTCTCTGTCCCACTCTCTTTTGTGCTCTCCCCCTCTCTTTTGTGCTCTCTCTCCCCCCTCTCTTTTGTGCTCTCTCTTTCTCTCTGCCCCCTCTCTTTTGTGCTCTCTGTCTCTGCCCCCCTCTTTTTGTGCTCTCTCTCTCCCCCCTCTCATTTGTGCTCTCTCCCCCCCTCTCTTTTGTGCTCTATTTTTCTCCCCTCTCTTTTGTGCTCTCTCTCTCCCCCTTTGTTGTGCTCTCACTCTCCCCCCTCTCTTTTGTGCTCTCTCTCCCCCTCTCTTTTGTGCTCTCTCTCCCCCTCTATTTTGTGCTCTCTCTCTCCCTCTCTTTTGTGCTCTCTCTCCCCCCTCTCTTTTGTGCTCTCTCTCCCCCTCTATTTTGTGCTCTATCTGCCCCCTCACTTGTGTGCTCTCTCTCCCCCCTCTCTTTTGTGCTCTCTCTCCCCCCTCTCTTTTGTACTCTCTCTCCCCCCTCTGTTTTGTGGTCTTTCTGCCCTCTCTCTGTTGTGCTCTCTCTCCCCCCTGTCTTTTGTGCTCTTTCTGCCACCTCTCTGTTGTGTTCTTTCTCCCCCTCTCTTTTGTGCTCTTTCTCCCGCCTCTCTTTTGTGCTCTTCTCCCCCCTCTCTTTTGTGCTCTTTCTTCCCCCTCTATGTTGTGCTCTCTCTCCCCGCTCTCTTTTGTGCTCTTTCTGCCCCATCTCTTTTGTGCTCTTTCTCCTCCCTCTCTTTTGTGCTCTTTCTCCCCCCTCTCTTTTGTGCTCTCTCCCCCCTCTCTTTTGCGCTCTTTCTACCACCTCTCTTTTGTGCTCTTTCTGCCCCCTCTCTTTTGTGCTCTTTCTGCCCCCTCTTTTTTTGTGCTATTTATCCCCCTCTCTTTTGTGCTTTTTCTGCCCCTCTCTTTTGTGCTATTTCTACCCCCTCTCTTTTGTGCTCTTTCTCCCCCCTCTATTTTGTGCTCTTTCTCCCCCCTCTCTTTTGTGCTCTTTCTCCCCCCTCTATTTTGTGCTCTTTCTTCCCCCTCTCTTTTGTGCTCTTTCTTCCCCCTCTCTTTTGTGCTCTTTCTCCCCCCTCTCTTTTGTGCTCTTTCTGCCCCCTCTCTTTTGTGTTCTTTCTGCCCCCTCTATTTTGTGCTATTTCTACCCCCTCTCTTTTGTGCTCTTTCTCCCCCCTCTATTTTGTGCTCTTTCTCCCCCCTCTCTTTTGTGCTCTTTCTTCCCCCTCTCTTTTGTGCTATTTCTACCCCCTCTCTTTTGTGCTCTTTCTCCCCCCTCTATTTTGTGCTCTTTCTCCCCCCTCTCTTTTGTGCTCTTTCTTCCCCCTCTCTTTTGTGCTCTTTCTTCCCCCTCTCTTTTGTGCTCTTTCTCCCCCCTCTCTTTTGTGCTCTTTCTCCCCCCTCTCTTTTGTGTTCTTTCTGCCCCCTCTATTTTGTGCTATTTCTACCCCCTCTCTTTTGTGCTCTTTCTCCCCCCTCTATTTTGTGCTCTTTCTCCCCCCTCTCTTTTGTGCTCTTTCTTCCCCCTCTCTTTTGTGCTATTTCTACCCCCTCTCTTTTGTGCTCTTTCTCCCCCCTCTATTTTGTGCTCTTTCTCCCCCCTCTCTTTTGTGCTCTTTCTTCCCCCTCTCTTTTGTGCTCTTTCTTCCCCCTCTCTTTTGTGCTCTTTCTCCCCCCTCTCTTTTGTGCTCTTTCTCCCCCCTCTCTTTTGTGCTCTTTCTTCCCCCTCTCTTTTGTGCTCTTTCTCCCCCCTCTCTTTTGTGCTCTTTCTCCCCCCTCTATTTTGTGCTCTTTCTCCCCCCTCTCTTTTGTGCTCTTTCTCCCCCCTCTATTTTGTGCTCTTTCTTCCCCCTCTCTTTTGTGCTCTTTCTCCCCCCTCTCTTTTGTGCTCTTTCTCCCCCCTCTATTTTGTGCTCTTTCTTCCCCCTCTCTTTTGTGCTCTTTCTTCCCCCTCTCTTTTGTGCTCTTTCTCCCCCCTCTCTTTTGTGCTCTTTCTCCCCTTTTCTTTTGTGCTTTTTCTCCCCCCTCTCTTTTGTGCTCTTTCTTCCCCCTCTATTTTGTGCTCTTTCTTCCCCCTCTCTTTTGTGCTTTTTCTCCCCCCTCTCTTTTGTGCTCTTTCTCCCCCATCTCTTTTGTGCTCTTTCTCCCCCATCTCTTTTGTGCTCTTTCTCCCCTCCTATTTTACTCTCTCTCACCCCTCTCTTTTGCTTTGTCTCCCCCTCTTTTGCGCACTCTCTCTGCAGACCACGTCACGCCATGCCCGCTCCACCCGGTCACTCCCCCATCACACCCGTGTCTCACCCGCCAAGCCCCGTCCCCATCTGGTCACACCCCCACCACATCCGCGTCATGCCCCAGTCCCGCCCACTCTGCCTGGTCCACCCACTCCCTCCGGACATCAGATTAGGACGGTTAGTTTATGTAAGGCCAGGTGTTTTTGTCCTTGCGCTTTCTCTACTGCGCATGACAGCTTTGGACAAACACATTTGGCCTTTTATATTATAGGATATATATAGATAGATAGATAGTAGCAAATGATTCAAAGCACTCACTGGTCTTCTGACATCAAACTTGAAAAAATGTATTAAGTGACGTTTCGGGACATATAGCGTCCCTTCTTCTGACAAACACAAAGTGCAAATGAACAGACTTATAAAGGCCTAACAATCCCTCCCCCAACCAGCCTCCAATCACAGGAGAACGTGTGCAAAACTACAAGACTAAACCATTATACTTGTTTAGAAATATAATTACACAAAATAGTGACCATAAGTTATAATGTGTGTGTAGTGAAATGTAACCAACAAGTACTGTGTAATATTCTTAATATAAACAAATAAATGTAACAATAAAGTGTTATAGCACTGATCTTGCTACTTGATTAATGTCCAAAAACCGCAAATAAACCCCACAGTGTTGAGTGGAATCTTCCACGGCACTTATCATAATAACATGAGTAACATGAAAAAACCACCCCTCACTCCTGAAAGGTTTAGTGATCACCATCACCTTCGTAGCGATACCAGCTACAGAACATAAACATTCAGACGATCCAAGCAATCCAAGCGATAATTCCCAAATAGTTAACATCCCTCCATCAGACTTAGCCCTCAGCTAGTATCTAACATCAACCTGTGCAAAAATGAACCATATACATAAGGCACCTAAGAGAACCGGAGTCATCCCTTACCAATACCCCACAGTCAGACAGCCTCCGCCCTATTAGCATACTGATAGGCTATCCGAGTCACACCTCCATCCTGATTGGTTCACACAGCCTTATAGTAACAAACATACACCTGCCTTTTGTGCTCTTTCTCCCCCCTCTCTTTTGTGCTCTTTCTCCCCCATCTCTTTTGTGCTCTTTCTCCCCCATCTCTTTTGTGCTCTTTCTCCCCCCCTCTTTTACTCTCTCTCACCCCTCTCTTTTGCTTTGTCTCCCCCCTCTTTTGCGCACTCTCTCTACAGACCACGCCACGCCATGCCCGCTCCACCCGGTCACTCCCCCATCACACCCGCCAAGCCATAGCCCCGTCCAGTCATGCCCCCACCACATCCGCATCATGCCCCAGTCCCGCCCACTCTGTGTGGTCCACCCACTCCCTCTGGACAGCAGATTAGGACGGTTAGTTTGTGTAAGGCCAGGTGTTTTTGTCCTCGCGCTGTCTCTACTGCGCATGACAGCTTTGGACAAACCCATTTGGCCTTTTATATTATAGGATATATATATATATATATATCTATAGATAGATAGATAGATAGATATAGATAGATAGATAGATAGATAGATAGATAGATGATAGATAGATAGACTTAGATATTATGGATACTGTAAAAAATTCTTAATAATCCATAGAATATATATATTATATAATAATAAATATATATATATTATATTTTAATATTTTATATTTAATATTTCAAAAATGTGCCTTAAGATAACAACGTTTTCCTGTGCACAAACCCAACACCACCGTATACCTAAATCGCAAAACACGAATTGCATTACACATATTTTCCATTCCTATGTTCTTCATATAGAAATTGTTTTAATTTTTTATTATGAAATATATATTTATATATATATATATATATATATATATATATATATATATATATATATATATGATAATGTTAATGTAAAATAGATATTTGTACCTATATATCTATAGGAATATATATACAGGTATAGGTTTATACAGCTATATATTGAATCATATATTTATAATAAAATAACTGTCCTGTATGTAAAAAAACAGTGGAATTTGAAATATTAATAGGTTTTTTGCTTGCATGCAAACTTTTTATGCAAAATGATTGCTTCAAGCAAAGTTTACGCTCAAGTGGGAGCACTAAATAGCATAGCACTTGTAATCTAGCCCAGTGTGTTTTGTGTCAGGATGCAATGCTGATATTTCATGATCTGTGCATATATAGGTTTCTTGCTAACATGTTGCTCAGTTAAAATTTGATTTTATATATATATATATATATATATATATATATATATATATATATATATATATATACGTATATACAGTATATGTATATATACATTTTAATTAACATACTTTTAATATGTGCTTCTTATAGTCCAGTCTTACTCAAATTGTAAAAGTCTGACATACCTGGTATATATTGACAGTATGTTTTTGATCTAGTGATCAGATCAACATCTGGATGTATCTTTTCATATAGTTTCCCTTTCTGGTATCTACAAAAGATTCCATGCCAAGCCCTGTAAGATTGTTTACTTAAATGTTATAAACTATTCGGTAGGAATTTTGTATTATTTTTTTTTTTTTAAATAAACACTGCACAGAGAATAGTCCAACATTTCAACAGTTTGAACATCTCCCATGCAAAAAGATTAGCAATGTAATCTGATAATATTGAAAAAATATGTAAATATTGCAATCTTTCATCATGCCTGAATTAGTAAATGGGATATAATGAATTAAAGGATGCTTACTAACAATGCAGAAATTTTGTTCAAAAGAAACATTTGGGTCCTCTCACTGGGAAAAGGGTTAAGAGGTTGTCAATGCTTTCTCGAGGGGCTTCGTCTGACAGTGAACATGTGTTTCCTCCCATTAATCGGCTTGCCAGTAGCCAGAAAGCTGCTTGTTTTCTGCCGAGGTTGTCAAAAATAATTTCAGTCTGGAGACGATGAATGATAAAAGAGGTTTTCAAACACAGTTTTGCACTGTAGCCTTCACAAATCCGAGGAAAGAAGGTTGTATTACAATTTGAGTGCAAAGGGCCTAGTTACTCTAGCAAAAAAATAACAGCACGTTGAAGAACCTGCAGTTGCCTATTCATGTGAAATCTGAAGAAATATAGTAGGATTTAGCAAGAAAGATGTAAAAAATGCAAAGATGGAAAAATAAATGTTTGATTATACACTGCATACATTTAAAAAAAAAAATATATGTATGTATATATATATATATATATATTATGTATGTATATATATATATATATATATATATATATATATATATATATATATATATATATATTATTGTGGAGACAGGAAAGATTAGAGAACCCTTCATTTGATCATTTAAGATCAGGTAGACAGTATTACTTTATCCTTTCTCATCTTGACATTTTTTATGTGATGATGTGGAAGACAGTTGTTTAATCAAACGTAGGAAATACATTCAATAAAGGTTTATACCTGCAGATTAATCACTGCCTAGAAAACAAGTTACTGTAACACTTTTATCCCCCTTGGTTAGAATGTCATAGTTACATGCGTACGTTTCTTTTGCAATATCTTAATATGTATATGTTAAATAAAATACTTATCACTTTGTTAGGCTTTTACCTATGTTTAGTTTAGAAACTTGCTAAACGGTAAAGGGACACTCAATCAAAATTAAACTTCAATTATTCAGATAGAGCATGCCATTTTAAACAACTTTTCAATTTACTTCCATTAAAAAAAAGTGCACAGTATTTTTATATTTAAACTTTTTGAGTCTCCAGATCCTACTGAGCATGTGCAAGAATAAGTGTGTATGCATTTGTGAATGGCTGATGGCTGTCACATGGTACGTGTATGCATTTGTGATTGGCTGATGGCTGTCACATGGTACAGGGAGAGTGGAAAAAGAAATAACTTTTAAAATTGTCAAAAAAATATCTACTACTCATTTGAAGTTCAGACTAAGTGCTATTGCATTGTCTTGTTAGCTTGCATTTGTTGATTATGCAAATCTACTGTGTTGACTGGTCCTTTAACCTGTAGATTGTGTAAATAGATGTTGTGTATATATTGAAACATTGGTCATCTCCTGTTTATTGCAGTTGAAAAATAAGAGGCATTTTTTCAGCTGGTATGATTTTTTACATATGTTTAATCTTTAATTGAGATGATGCTAAGTTACAGTTTTATTATATTATAATAATGTTATTGTTGAAGTTAAGCAATCTATGTCAATTTCAGGCTAAACAATTATGTATGCCATAAGATGTATATTTTTTGGATTGACTTAAAGGGACAGTCAAGTCAAAATTAAACTTTCATGTTTCAGATAGGGCATGCAATTTTAAACAACGTTCAAATTTACTTTTGGCATCAAATTTGCTTTGTTCTCTTGGTATACTTTGTTGAAAGTTAAACCTAGGTAGGCTCATATGCTAATTTCTAAGCCCTTGAAGGCCGCCTCTCTCAGTGCATTTTGACAGCTTTTAACAGGAAGACACTTCTAGTTCATGTGTGTCATTTAGGTAATGTCACACAAGGCTTAGTCTGAATATCAAGGAATACAGACATAAGCTAGGTGAGTATTTGAACCACAACTGCTGAGACAATAAAATATGTATTTTGTGTAGCAAAAAGATACTGGGAACCACAACAGTCGCTAGAGTAGCAAACAGTGGTTACCTTGTATCACCAGGCTTTAATTTCTGTACAGGGTAATTAAGTTAGTTAACCCTATTGCTGCCACCTGTGCATGGTTAACACTAATATTTGCAGCAGGGAAAAATATACTTAAATAAATCCCATATGAGCATAGAAAAACAGTTATGCACATTCTTACATGTAAGCAAAAGATATAAGTTCAAGAACTATTGAGGAACTGAAAGTCCAAAAAAAGAATGACATTACAGCATAAGATGAGGATTTTATAAAACACAGAGTTTCACTATAAGAAGCTAGTGGTGAGATTGCTATATACTATTAGTTTGAATAGCTTAAGCGGTAATTCACAGCAGCTCTAGAGTTACGGTAATTCACTGAGAACACATCTCATAAATAGTACTTCAGAGAGCTTGAGAACTGTAGAAATACAAATTAGGTAATGTACACTTAAAGTAAGACTTTTCACTTACTGAAGGCCTGAAGCAGTTGAGCGGTTAGATAGTAGGAGCGTGAGATCCGGAGAGAGACAGTGCAGCTGGCGTGTGACGTCACAGCGAGGAAGCGGCTGGGCGTTGTTGCGATCAGCTGAGATGATTCCGGCTGTTGTGATACCTGACAGGCTGAACGGAGATCTGAGCGAGAATGTAAAGGTAATACTCTCGCAGGGAAGTGGTACTGCAGGTAATTACTTTAGACAAGTAACAGGGTGAACTGAACAGAGTTCACAGAGGAGAGCTTGCAGCAGCAGGGAAACTTCAACTTGAGTATGTGAACAGCGTTCACAAGGAATAAGGCTCAGGATATCAAATGAGAAATACTTCAATACTAAGCAAAGAAGGAAGAACCTAGGTGATGTTTTTATAGGGTGGAGTTAAGGATGCATGTAAATCCTTAAAGGGGTGGTATGAAGATAGTGTTGAAGATTTAGGAGAGTAATTCTGACAGGAATCCCCCCTTCAAGGAGCAACTCCGGTGCTCAGGGCACTGGACGATCCTGGTTTCTCTGATGGAAACGAGAGACCAACCGTGGAGCAGAGATATTAGCCGCTGGTTCCCAGGAGTCATCATCCTTCGAATAGCCCTTCCAGCTGACCAGGTACTGTAGGGTACCACGAAGGAGACGAGAGTCCAGTATAGCACGAACTTCATACTCAACATTTGGGTCAATGATGACAGGGGGAACATAGGGAAGTGTTGAAGAATCTCTCACTGCTCGGTATGGCTTAAGGAGGGAGACATGAAATGTCGGATGAATCTTTAAGGTCTTGGGTAGGGTGAGACGAACAGCATTGACATTAACGATGCGTTCGATTGGATAAGGTCCAATGTAGAGTGGAGAAAGTTTTTTGGAAGGGGTATTCATTCTGAGGTTCTTGGTGGAGAGCCATACTAAGTCACCAACTGCAAATTGTGGAGGAGGTGTTCTACATTTATCGTAGTACTGTTTGTAGACTCTCTTTGCATTTTCAATAGAAGACTCAATACTTTTAAAGTTTGAAGAAATTGTATCCGAAAGTTGGGAGATGGTGGGAGATGTAGAGTAATGGGTTGGATGTAAGTGAAAGGTAGGATGGAATCCGTAGTTGGAGTAGAATGGCGTTTGATTAGTAGTAGAATGTAAGGTATTATTATAACAGAATTCAGAAAACGGTAGATAATCTGTCCAGAGATGTTGTTGTGCTGAACAAAAAGATCTCAAAAATTGTTCTAGCCATTGATTACAGTGCTCTGTTTGTCCATTTGACTGGGGATGATAGGCAGTAGTTAGTCTTCTATCAATGTTAAACAATTTACAGAATTCTAGCCATAGTTTGCTGGAGAATTGAGTTCCTCGGTCGCTTAGAATAGTTTTGGGTAGACCATGAAGTTTAATAACGTGTGCAATGAGAAGGTGAACAGTTTTGAGGGAGGTAGGTTACTTGCTGAAAGGAATGAAATGACAAATCTTGGTAAACAGATCTACGACGCCCAGGATAGTGTTGTTCTTTGAGGATAGCGGTAGATCTACTATAAAATCTATGGCTATTTCTGACCAGGGTCTTTTTGGCGTTGGTAGTGGTAGTAATAGACCATATGGAGGTTGTTTCTTCCTCTTGGAAGTGGTACACACAGTACATGTTTGGACATGATGTATAATATCAGTACTCATATTAGGCCACCAATAGTTCCTTTTAGCTAATTCTTGAGTTTTAGCAATACCTGGGTGTCCAGCAAGCAGGGAGTCATGTACAGACTGAAGAAGGGAAGCTCTGAGAGATGGTGGGATATACAACCGTGTCTCATAGTAATAGCATCTGTCAGGTTTAAGCTGCAACAGATGTAGCGGTTTAGTCTGATCTGTTTGCTGTTCTTTTTGTAGAATAGGTAAGGAATCGAAAGTGAAACAAAGGAAATTCTGAGATGGAATAACAGATTGCTGTAGATGTGGAGATAGCATTTCCACAGGTATCCGTGAGAGAGCATCCGCTTTCTGGTTCTTTCCAGATGGACGGTAAGTTATGAGAAAGTTAAACTGTGAGAAGAAAAGATTCCACCTAACCTGTCTTGCCGATAGTGTTCTTGTAGATTTCAAGTATTGTAGGTTACAGTGGTCACTGTAAATAAGTGTTGGAATGGTAGTGCCTTCTAATAGATGACGCCAGTGTTCTAGTGAAAGTTTTATGGCGAGCAGTTCTTTATCCCCAATGGGGTAATTCTGCTCAGCAGAATTCAAGGTTCACGAATAGAAGGCTACTGGGTGTAAAGGTTTTTTGATGTCATCTCTTTGAAATAGAACTGCTCCTATTGCGCAGTTAGAGGCATCGACCTCTAAAACGTATTGGAGCTTTGGGTCTGGGAATCGGAGTATGGGTGCACTAGTGAATTTCTCTTTGAATAAATCAAAAGCTTTTTGTGAATCAGCTGTCAATTTAAAAGGTATAATGGCTTTAGTAAGGGTAGTTAGAGGAATGGCTAACTTAGAAAAGTTTTTAATAAATTTTCGGTAGAAGTTAGCAAACCCCATGAAACACTGTACCTGACGTTTAGACTTCGGTGTGGGCCAATTCAAAACTGCTTTAATCTTATTATCCTCCATACGAATACCAGAGGGGGATATCTCATAACCAAGAAATGAGATAGATTGTGTGTTAAATATGCACTTTTCAACTTTGGCGTATAGGTAGTTACTTCTCAGCCTGGATAAAACTTGTCTTACATGATACACATGCTGGTCATAAGTTTTTGAATAAATTAAAATATCATCCAGGTAAATGACGATGTATACATCAAGGACGTCTCTAAATAAGTCATTAATCAGATGCTGAAAAGTAGCAGGGGCATTACATAACCCGAATGGCATGACGATGTATTCGAACAGGCCGTAGCGAGTACGAAACGCCATCAACCATTCGTCCCCAGATCTTATTCGGACGAGGTTGTAAGCACCCCTTAAGTCTAACTTTGTGAAGAATCTGGCCCCCTCCAGTCTCTCTATGAGCTCTGGGATCAAAGGTAGGGGGTAGCGATTCTTAACAGTGATCTTGTTTAATTGACGGTAATCAACTATGGGTCTAAGAGTCCCGTCTTTATTTTTTACAAAAAATATACCGGCTCCTGCTGGAGAAGTGGAAGGCCGGATGAACCCTTTTTTCAGGTTTTCGTCGAGATATGTTTTAAGGTGGGAGAGTTCTGAGTTAGATAACGGAAATATGTACCCAAAAGGAATCTCAGTTCCTGGGTAGATCTCGATGGGGCAGTCGTACTTCCTATGAGGAGGTAGACTGTCAGCCTCTATTTTACTAAAAACATCTGCAAAGTCTTTGTAAACCTCAGGTATATCAATATCATTTGGCACTATAGTAGTTTGGAGAACAGCAGCTGGAAGACAAGTATTTACACAATATGGGGAATTATATGTAAGTGAACCAATTGATCTGTGGGTTATGTGTGTGTAACCATTGAATACCCAAGACTATAGGAGAAACAGGAGAACAAATTACGTTGAATGATATGTACTCAGTATGGTGGTCGTTAGAAGTTACCAGTAATGGAATAGTATGATATTCTACAGGCCCAGTGGATATGGTTTTGCCGTCTATACCTCTTAAATAAACAGGAGACCTTTTCTGCATTAGTGGTATTTTATTGGCAGTGGTGAAATCTTTGTCAATGTAAGATGCTGTAGCCCCGGAGTCAATTATCGCAGAGGCGGTGAGACGCAGCTGTTCCCACTGTAAAAGAAGGGGTAGTTTCAGGTAAGAGGCAGTACTTTGCTGGGTAGTACAACAGTAGGAATTAAAAAAGTTCTTACCCTTATTTTGTCTGAGAAGGGATGGACATTCTCTTACTGTGTGGTCATCAGATGCGCAGTATAGGCATAGGTTATTAGCACGTCTTCTGAGCTTTTCTTGAGGGGATAGAGGTCCTTTTATAAACCCAATATCCATTGATTCTGTAGAGGTTTTGGTGGTTGCTGTGACATGTGAAGTTGTAATAGGTTTTTTAGTGTATGGATCATGGCTGGACCTCTCCTGGCGTCTATCTATTGTAATGCTCAGAGTCATCAGCTCTTCTAGAGTAGTGGGTAGTTCTGATCTTGATAGCTCATCCTTAATACCTTCTGAGAGCCCTAATCTGAATTGGTTCCTGAGCGAAAGGTTGTTCCACTGGGAATCCTTTGCCCATTTTTTGAATTCTGTAATGTAGTCCTCTACTACTCTCTTCTTTTGTCTGAGACCCCGCATTGCATTTTCAGCTGTAAGCTGTTTATATGGATCTTCATAAAGTTGACCCATTGCTGTGAAAAAATTCTCTAATGAATTCAATATCTCTTTGTTATTCTCGAAATAGGTATTAACCCAGGTGCGGGGCTCTCCCCTGAGATATGATATAGTGGTGAGTACTCTGATCCTATCATTAGGGTAGGTATGTGGCCTGAGTGCAAACATTAATAAGCAGGCGTTTTTGAACTCCCTATAGAGGGACCTGTCTCCATGGAACTTTTCTGGGAGACTAACCTGGGGTTCTGACAAAGGAATTCTTTTCTCCACTACATCCCTAATATAAGCTTTAAGTGTATCATTCTCTGCTTTTAAAGTATTGAGACCATCAGTTAATATATCAACCCTCTGATTTAAAGCTTGCATGTGGGCGTTGATCTCAGCTGGGTCCATGTTTCAAAGGGCTTAGTATTCTGTCACACAAGGCTTAGTCTGAATATCTAGGAATACAGACATAAGCTAGGTGAGTATTTGGACCACAACTGCTGAGACAATAAAATATGTATTTTGTGTAGCAAAAAGATACTGGGAACCACAACAGTCGCTAGAGTAGCAAACAGTGGTTACCTTGTATCACCAGGCTTTAATTTCTGTACAGGGTAATTAAGTTAGTTAACCCTATTGCTACCACCTGTGCATGGTTAACACTAATATTTGCAGCAGGGAAAAATATACTTAAATAAATCCCATATGAGCATAGAAAAACAGTTATGCACATTCTTACATGTAAGCAAAATATATAAGTTCAAGAACTATTGAGGAACTGAAAGTCCAAAAAAAGAATGAGATTACAGCATAAGATGAGTATTTTATAAAACACAGAGTTTCACTATAAGAAGCTAGTGGTGAGATTGCTATATACTATTAGTTTGAATAGCTTAAGCGGTAATTCACAGCAGCTCTAGAGTTACGATAATTCACTGAGAACACATCTCATAAATAGTACTTCAGAGAGCTTGAGAACTGTAGAAATACAAATTAGGTAATGTACACTTAAAGTAAGACTTTTCACTTACTGAAGGCCTGAAGCAGTTGAGCGGTTAGATAGTAGGAGCGTGAGATCCGGAGAGAGACAGTGCAGCTGGCGTGTGACAGTGCAGCTGGCGTGTGACATTACAGCGAGGAAGCGGCTGGGCGTTGTTGCGATCAGCTGAGATGATTCTGGCTGTTGTGATACCTGACAGGCTGAACGGAGATCTGAGCGAGAATGTAAAGGTAATACTCTCGCAGGGAAGCTGTACTGCAGGTAATTACTTTAGACAAGTAACAGGGTGAACAGAGTTCACAGAGGAGAGCTTGCAGCAGCAGGGAAACTTCAACTTGAGTATGTGAACAGCGTTCACAAGGAATAAGGCTCAGGATATCAAATGAGAAACACTTCAATACTAAGCAAAGAAGGAAGGGCCTAAGTGATGTTTATTTAGGGTGGAGTTAAGGATGCATGTAAATCCTTAAAGGGGCGGTATGAAGATAGTGTTGAAGATTTAGGAGAGTAATCCTGACAGGTAACCTTATGTCCACTCCCGTGGAGTTATTTATGAGTCAGCACTGATTGGCTAAAATGCAAGTCTGTCAAAAAAACTGAAATAAAGCAGGAGTCAGCAGAGCCTTAGATATAAGGTAATAACAGAGGTAAAAAGTATATTAATATAACCTTGTTGGTTCTGCAAATCTGGGGAATGGTAATAAAGGGATTATCTATCTTTTTAAACAATAAAAATGTTGGTGTAGACTGTCCTTTTCGCAAAAACATTACAAAGATTCTAACAACAGTGCAACATGATACCATATATAATTCCTTATATGAGTTTTTAATCGGTGACACATTTTTTTTTAGTATTAAAGGAGTACAAAAGAGTTATTATTATTATCGGTTATTTGTAGAGCGCCAACAGATTCCGCAGTGCTATAAACAAAGGGGGAGTACAACAAAACAATTATAGGGATCAAATGGGTAGAGGGTCCTGCCAAGAGTTGCACTGTTGTAGTCAGCTCTTAAGAAGGTGATCTACAAACAGCTGGACTCTTAGGCTTACATGCTAAGGGGGTTCAGGGGATAGCAATGGAGGAGAGGAACTGGTATTAGGAAAGGTTAGTGTAGGTTGTATGCATCCCTGAACAGTAGAGTCTTTAGGGAGCACTTGAAGCTTTTAAAACTAGAAGAGAGTCTTGTGGAGCGAGGCAGAGAGTTCCACAAGATGGGAGCCAGTCTGGAGAAGTCCTGTAAACGGGAGTGTGATGAGGTGACAAGAGAGGAGGAGAGTAGGAGGTCATGAGCAGAGCGAAGGGGACGGGAGGGAGAGTATCTGGAGACAAGTTCTGAGATGTAGGGGGTAGCAGTGCAGTTGAGGGCTTTGTATGTCAGAATGAGAATTTTGTGTTTGATCCTAGAGGCAAGAGGAAGCCAGTGAAGGGATTGAGGTGCAGCAGATGAAGAGCGACGTGTAAGGAAGATGAGTCTGGCAGAAGCATTCATTATGGATTGTAAAGGGGCTAGGCGGCAGGTGGGGAGACCAGAGAGGACAGAGTTGCAGTAATGAAGGCGGGAAAGAATGAGAGAGTGGATTAAAACCTTAGTTGTGTCTTGTGTAAGGAAGTGTCTAATTTTAGAGATGTTTTTAAGGTGGAAGCGGCAGGCTTCAGCCAAGGACTGAATGTGAGGAGTGAAAGAAAGATCTGAGTAAAATGTGACCATGAGACATTGGGCGTGCGGAGTAGGGGTAATGATGGAGTTGTCGACAGTTATAGAAAGATTGGGGGTGGAGAGTTTTGAGGAAGGGGGAAAAATAAGGAGCTCAGTTTTGGAGAGATTTAGCTTGAGGTAGTGAGAGGACATCCAGTTAGAGATGTGAGAAAGACAGTTAGTGAAACGGATTAGCAAGGAAGGAGATAGGTCTGGTGCAGAGAAGTAGATTTGGGTGTCGTTGGCATACAACTGATATTGTAAACCGTGGGACTTTATTAGGGAACCTAGTGATGACGTGTAGATTGAGAAGAGAAGGGGACCGAGGACAGAGCCTTGCGGTACTCCGGTACTGGTGACGGGGCAGAGGAAGCCCCAGAGAAGGCTACACTAAAGGAACGGTTTGACAGGTAGGAAGAGAGCCACGAGAGGGCTGTGTCACAGATGCCGAAGTATTGGAGGGTTTGGGGCAAAAGAGGGTGGTCGGCAGTGTCAAAGGCTGCGGACAGATCAAGGAGGATAAGCAGAGAGAAGTGGCCTTTTGATTTTGCTTTAAGTAGGTTGTTGGTAACCTTAACAATTGTTGTCTCTGTGGAGTGATGGGGACTAAATCCAGATTGCAGTGGGTCAAGGAGGGAGTTTATTGTAAGGAAATGGGATAGGCATGCATAAACTAGTTTTTCAAGAAGCTTTGATGCAAGAGGGAGGAGGGAAATAGGGCGGTAGTTGGATGGGGAGGTAGGATCAAGGGAAGGTTTTTTGAGGATGGGTGTGACCAGTGCATGTTTCAGCGATGAGGGAAATATACCGGTGCTGAGGGAGAGGTTGAAATTGTGTGTGAGCATAGGGGTGAGGGTAGCAGAGAGGGAGGGGAGTAGCTGTGAGGGGATAGGGTCAAGGGGACAGGTAGTGAGGTGAGAGCGCAGTATAAGTGCCAAAACTTCTTCCTCAGTGACAGGGGAGAATGAGCTAAGTTTAAGGTTATGTGGGTTGTGGTTGAATGAGAGCATTTGAGGGGGTGAGAGAAAGGAATTATGTTGAGAGCTGATTTCATTTCTGATGGAGTCGATTTTGTTATTGAAGTGGCTGGCAAAGTCTTGAGCTGACAGAGAAGTTGTATTAGGAGGTGGGGGAGGGCGGAGAAGGGTATTGAAAGTGGAGAACAAACGTTTTGGGTTTGAAGAAAGATTAGAGATAAGAGTAGAGAAGTAATGTTGCTTATGGAAATTAAGGGCAGAATAGTAGGAGTTCAAGATAAATTTGTAATGTTGAAAATCAGCTGAATTCCTAGATTTTCTCCAGTGCCGCTCAGCAGTACAGGAACATCTGCGTAGGTATTGTGTCAGAGGAGTATGCCAGGGCTGAGGATGAGTGTTTGATTTCCGAGCTATGGTAAGAGGGGCGAGATTGTCAAGGACGGATGTAAGGTTGGAGTTATAGTGGCAGATAGATTGGTCAGGGCAGGAAAAGGAGGAGAAGGATGAGAGGAGAGGTTTGAGGGAATTAGACAGCTGTTGATCTAATGACATAATGCTTCTGTGAAGTTTGGTGTGAGGAGCAGAAGGAAGGAGAGTTGTAGGGAGGGATGATATGTTGCAAGTAAGGAGATGGTGGTCAGAAAGAGGAAAGGGTGAGTTTGTGAAGTTTGAGAGAGTACATCGATAGCTAAAGATCAGGTCAAGGGAGTGACCATCTTTGTGAGTGGAAGAATCAGTCCATCATGACAAACTGAAAGAGGAAGTGAGTTGCAGAAGTTGTTTTGCAGAGGAGGTAGTGGGATTGTCAAGAGGGATCTCTTTTTTTTTGTAACCTATTTTGTCAGCCTTGGACTTATATTTATCCATAGTGCTTTATTCTCCAACAACAATGGAGCTGTAACAAAAACAAATATAAATAAATAAGGCCTTAGCAGTTAACTGATCACTGTACTGAAAAACGTATAAGTTCGATATTTTGGACAAAGCAAGTAAACTACTAAGCCTAGGTCAAGGAAAACTACATAGATATGTCCTTCTCTATGACATCTCAATATGTGATGCATTTAAAGTCACTCTGCAATGTATACCTTGCTTAGATCTACAACCTATATAGGACATTTCCGATGAGAAACCTTACCCAACTAAGAGCTAGATTACAAGTGGAGCACTAACTGTTGCGTTTGCACGATAAGCGGTTTATTACAGCTCTTTGACCCCCTCAGAAGCAGTGTGGTATTACAAATTGAAAGTAAACTCTCTTGAGATTTATAACACATCGGAATGACCTTAGAGCAGTGGTTAACTGTTACACAAGACAAAAAAGGTACACAAAACACATCAAAATTACATTTAAAAGTATAATAATACTGTCTAATTAAAAAAAATGTTTTTAAAGTTTGCATAAAAAGGTTATAAGGTCTCAAATATATGAAGTCTCAGATGCTAGAAAAACAAAGGTATGCAAAGGGTTTAACATAGAGATAGATACATAGGTGTTAGGACTAATGGTCATAAGACATTTGGACAGAGAACATATGGTCATAGCCATATGGTCTTACTGACTTTTGGTAATAAGGACTTATGGTCATAAGGACATATGGTCATAAGGACATTTGGTCATAAGTACATATGGTAATAGGACTTTTGGTCAGAGGACATTTGGTCATAAGATATTTGGTCATAGGACTTTTGGTCATAGGACATTTGGTCATAGGACATTTGGTCAAAGGGCATTTAGTCATAGGACATTTGGTCACAGGACATTTGGTCATAAAACAAATGGTCACTATTGATCATAGTAATATCAGGGCTCAAAAATTCTTAAGACAAATGGTCACTATTGCTCATTGTAAAAAGTCCTATGACTAAATATCCTATGACCAAATGTCCTATGACCATATGTCTTATGACCAAATGTCCTTTGACCATATGTACATATGTCTTATGACCAAATATCATATGACCAAATGTCTTATGACTAAATGTCCTATGACCATATATAATACCTATGGTTAGTAATTTAACAAATTAGAGCTTGGCATCCCTGCATCAGGAGGTCCCTTTATTTGTGCTTATATAATATCCATGTATATAAATTACTTTAATAAGGTCTCACTGTATAGCTTAGGCACTCACCATTCTAAAGCTGCTGCCCTTGTGTCTAACTATAAATTCAAAGGTCTCTACAGTGGGAAAGCTATCTTCAGACTCTATGTTATAATATAGAACTTATTCACTAAAGTGAGAGGCCCTCCCAAAATCTTACTAAGCTCCATATGCACAGAAACACTGCCATACGCACACATTCACACACAGATACACTGTCATATGCACTCACACAGACACACACTGATACACTGTCATATACATATACAGTTGTGCTCATTTACATACCCTAGCAGAATTTATGATTTCTTGGCCATTTTTCAGAGAATATGAATGATAACACAAAAACTTTCTTTCACTCATGGTTAGTGTTTGGCTGAAGCCATTTATTATCAATCAACTGTGTTTACTCTTTTTAAATCATAATGACAACAGAAACTACCCAAATGACCCTGATCAAAAGTTTACATACCCTGGTGATTTTGGCCTGATAACATGCACACAAGTTGACACAAAGTGGCCGCATTATCAAGCCGTCAACTATGCTGCATTTGACGGCACCAATATACTCGCCTAACATCGCCTAACCTGAATAAGATTTCCATATATTTTTAAAAAAGCCAGCAAAAAGCCGCACACCAAGTATGGGGCGATGAGCAGCGGACTGTTGACTAACAGTTATCGATCTCACTGCTATTCAGCTTTTTCCCAACTTTATTTATACCCTGTCACTAAACACCGCCACTATACTTTAATGTTTAACCCCTATCCCGCCACTCCTGGACCCCACCGCATCTTTAATAAAGCTATTAACCCCTATCCCGCTGCTCCCAGACCCCACCGCAACTAAATAAATGTATTAACCCCTATCCCGCTGCTCCCAGACCCCACCACCACAAAATAAATGTATTAACCCCTAAACCCCTGGCCCCCCACATCACTACCACTTACTAAACCTATTAACCCCTAAACCACCAGCCCCCACATCATCATAAACTAAATTAAGCTATTAACCCCTAAGCCTAACAAGCCACTAACTTTACATTATAATTACCTCATCCCTATCTTATAATAAATTAAAACTTACCTTTAGAATTGCATTAAACTATATTAAACTATTAATTAACCTACCCTAACTATTATACTAAAATTACATTAAACTATATTAAACTATTAATTAACCTATCCTAACTATTATACTAAATTTACATTAAACTAACAATTAAATTAACTATATTACATATTAAAAAAAAAAACTACTCAAATTATTTAAATCTACTATTAAAATTACTAAATTACAAAAAAATAACAACTACGTTGCAAAAAATAAAAGACATTAAGTAAAAAAAAAAAACACCCCTCCACAGTTAAACCCACCACCCACACATCCAACACCCCCAAATAAAACCCTATCTAAAAAAAACTAAGCTCCCCATTGCCCTGAAAAGGGCATTTGTATGGGCATTGCCCTTAAAAGGGCATTTAGCTCTTTTACTGCCCAAAGTCCCTAACCTAAAATTAAAACCCACTCAATAAACCTTTAAAAAAATCTAACACTAACCACCGACGATCCACTTACAGTTTTCGAAGACCGGACATCCATCCTCATCCAAGCAGCAGAAGTCCTCAGCGAAGCCGGCAGAGATCTTCATCCAAGCGGGCCGAAGTCTTCATCCAAGCGGGCAGAAGTCTTTATGGGATGAAAGCTCAATCCTATTGGCTGCTGCAATCCTATCAGCCAATCGGAATGTAAGGGACGCCATCTTGGATGACGTCATTTAAAGGGAAACATCATTCTGCAACAGACGTCGGAAGAAGAGGATGCTCCGAGCCGGATGTCTTGAAGATGGACCCGCTCCGTGCCGGGTTGATGAAGATAGAATATGCTGTCTGGATGAAGACTTCTGCCCGCTTGGATGAAGATTTCAGCCTGCTTAGATGAAGACTTCTGCCGGATTCGCTAAGGACTTCTGTCGCTTGGATGAGGATGGATGTCCGGTCTTCGAAAACTGTAAGTGGATCGTCAGTGGTTAGTGTTAGGTTTTTTTTAACGATTTATTGGGTGGGTTTTAAGAGCCATTGGTAGTTTAGTGTAGGCTAGAGGTTATTTATTTTGGGGGTCTTTTTTATTTTGATAGGGCTCTTAGAATAGGTGTAATTATTTTTTATTTTTGATACTGTGGTTTTGTATTTTTTGTAACTTAGTGTTTTTTATTTTTTGTAACTTAGTGTTTTTATATTTTGTAACTTAGTTGTTATTTTTTTGTAATTTAGTAATTTTAATTGTAGATTTAAATAATTTGAGTAGGGTTAGGTTTTTAAAATGTAATATAGTTAATTTAATTGTTAGTTTAATGTAATTTTAGTATAATAGTTAGGATGGGTTAATTAATAGTTTAATATAGTTTAATGTAATTTTAGTATAATAGTTAGGGTAGGTTAATTAATAGTTTAATATAGTTTAATTTAAGTGTAGTATAATAGTTAGTGTTGGTTAATTAATAGTTTAATATAGTTTAATTTAAAGGGACACTGAACCCAATTTTTTTTCTTTCGTGATTCAGATAGAGCATGCAATTTTTTTTTTTAATTGTTTATTTATATCCAGCAGAAGATACATTGAACTTAAAATACATGATTTGTGCCTCGCAGGGCGATTAATTACATTTTGGTCAGTTATACAAAAGGAAAAAGAAAAAAATAAAGACATCCAAAATATACTGCAAATTCTGCTGGGGTTTTCCAGTTTATGCACTTCCTAATACTAATTCTCAGTATTTTGTATAACTTAATAAGCAATTATTTGATAAGGAAAAAGGAGAAGAAAAGAAAAGAAAAAAGAAAGAAAAGAGGAAAGAGAAAAAAAAAAAAAAAAGGGTCCGTTTTCTGTCCACCCTTCCACCCGGTGGACTGTGTTCTTAGGGCCTCACAGGCTGAATACTGAAACAGCCTGATAAATTATTGCTCTCTATTAAAGTTATTACCATGCCCCTAGAAGTATCAATTCAGAGTTTCTGAACGGAAAAATTATAACATTTATCTCCGTATCTGGCAGAGATATAATGAATACTGACCATTTGCTGAAAAATTGTCTAATATCGTCTTCGTTATCTAAATTGGTGTCTCTTTGTTCTAGCAGACATTGTTTCTTTAAACAGAGTTTAATCCCTGGAATAGATTGTGATGTCTTAAGCTTCCAATTTTTAAAGATAATATATCTAGATGCCAATATGGACAGGAGAATTAACTTATCGTTTGTTTGATATGGATTTTGATTCATTATCCCAAATATAATTGTGTTATTGCTGGTATCAGAATTTTGAGTGTTTTAGTAAGCCAGAACTCAAGTTTCCACCAAAAGTGTCTTATTTTGGGACACTCGCACACCATGTGCATTAGATCTGCTGCCGGCGATAAGCATTTTGGGCAGTGGCTAAAGCCCTGATTGCGGATTTTACTTCCTTTTTTGGGGGTAAAATAAGAATTGTGTATTAGTCTGATATGTGATTCTCGCCAAGTGGCTGACAGAGTAGCCTGAGCCACTTTCTGAATTGATAATTGAATAAATTCGGTATCAATATTTGAGTCGGTGATCATCTGGTTGCATAGTAGAGTAATTCTTTCTAGCTCCAAATTCCCCTTGACAGAATTGATCAGTTGGTAGCATAAGGAGATTGACCTCTGACCATTGTCATAGAGTTTTAACCAACTTTCCAGTTTGCCCAGGGACCAAGACCAGTCTGTTTCTTTCATAAGCTCTGTAACAAAGTGTCTACTTTGTAAGTATGCATAAAAATCCTTGTTATTGATTTTGAATTCTCTTTTTAGATCTTCAAAAGCTTTAATACATTTTCTCTCTTGATCATCCAGATATATTGCCCTTTCCAATCCCTGGGTATTCCAGGAGTTAAAAAGTGGAGAGTTTAGCCCTGCCGGAAATTTCGGATTTCCCAGAAGTGGTAAAAATTGCGAAACTTTACAATTAAGGGATAGAAGTTCACCTACCTTCCACCATGCCTTCAGTGGGCTCATAAAAGTTTTACAAAGTTTGATTTCCCTTGGTAATTCTTTAGGTGGGCAATTAATTAATGCTGATGGAGTATAGGGGTAAGATAAGGATTCTTCTAATAGATTGTTTGTTACATAGTTACTCCTAAAAATCCAATCAGCAACTATTCTCGCCAGAAATGCATAGTTATAAAGGCGAATGTTGGGCAAGGCAAGGCCTCCTTATTCCTTTGAGAGAGATAATTTCTTTAACGAAATCCTTGGTCTCCTCTCTTGCCATATAAATTTGCTAAGTGCGCTGTTAAATGAACGGATGTCTTTTTCCAGTACAATTAATGGGGTGTTCTGAAGTACATAGAGAAGCTTTGGTAACATCACCATTTTAAATAAGGCTATCCGGCCAGAGATAGATAGTGGAAAACCCTGCCAATTTTTCAGTTTCTCCCTTATGGTTTTCAAGATCGGAGTGATGTTAAGATCATACAGCTCTGCAGGATCAGAAGATATAAAGATTCCTAAATATTTGAAAAAATTTATTGCCAGGCTAAAAGGAATGTTAGCAGGGGAATTATTGTTTTTTCTGAGCCATAGTAATTCAGATTTTGCTTGGTTAATTTTATAACCTGAGAAAGATCCGAATCTATCGGCAATATCAAAAAATTTTGGTATGCTGGTTTGAGTGTCTGATAGATATAATAAGACATCATCCGCATAAAAAGCTATTTTTATAATCTGATTTCCGATTTTAATTCCCGGGAGACTATGTCTAATCATTATTGCCAGGGGTTCTATTGAAACGTCGAAGAGCAAGGGGGAGAGAGGGCAGCCCTGCCTGGTCCCTCTCCCGAGGGTTATCTGTGATGAAATGATGTTTTTAACAATCAGCCTTGTGTATGGTTCTTTATATAAGTTGGTGATAAATCTCAAAAATTCTCCCTTAAAGCCAAATTTATCTAAAGATGTAAAAAGATGTTCAAAGTGGATTGAATCAAAGGCTTTTTCTGCGTCTATTGAAACAATGGCCAGATCTGGCATGCCCTCCTCCCCCCTGCTCCTCGACGCTGGCTCAAAATATTCTGTTATGATCAGGGCTTCTCTGATTTTTGCGGAGGAGTTTCTTTTAAACAGAAACCCTGCCTGATCTGGGTGGATGATCTTGGCCAATGATAGTTGTAAGCGCCTGGCAAGAATAGAGCAAAGAACCTTGTAGTCCACATTTAAGAGGGCTATTGGTCTGTAAGACTCCTTTAGTGTGGGGTCCTTTCCGCCCTTTAAGATCAGGATTGTGTTAGAAGCAGAGAAGGCAGTGGCCACTGGCTCGCCCTTAGAGTACATGCTATTATATAAGTTATTGAGATAAGGTGCTATCTCCATGTTCATAATTTTATAAAATTCATTCGGCATGCAATCTGGGCCTGGTGATTTATTAGCAGGGAGATCTGATATGGTCTTTGTAATCTCATTCTCTAGAATTGGGGCGTTAAGCGTTTGAACCAGATCATCTGAAATTTTAGGGTGGGATATTTCATCCCAAAATTGCCTTTTCTTTAAAAGGTCCGAACTTCTATAAGAGTAAAGATCTTGATAGTAACTAGCAAATGCTTGTGCGATCTCTTCAGGTTTTTCTAGCGAAGCGCCATCCTGTTGTATATGCTCAATAAAAGATGATTTTTTTTTCCTTTTTGACCAGGTTGGCAAGAAGTTTGCCGGATTTATTCCCATACCTGTATAGTCTGGCTTGGAGTTTTAAATCTGCCTGTGTTTCCTGGAAGACCGCAAAGGTGTCCCTGGCATTCTTTGTTCTGATGTATTTCGCCCAGTTTCTTGGAGAGTTTTCCAAGAGATAGGAATTATAAGAGTTAATTACTGAATTAGTAATTTCCTTTTCTCTTAATCTTATTTTCCTCATTCTCATGGCGGTGTAGGCTATTATTTCCCCCCTAAGAACAGCCTTCGCGGCCTCCCAGAAGAGCAAAGGTGAATCTATATAAAGTTGATTATGAGATACATACCCGGCAAACTTGAGTTTAAGCCAATTCTTAAACTTCAAGTCTGATGCAAGGAATGAGGGAAAAATAAAGCGTGATGCTCTGTTTTTAAACTGATTTATTTGAAACTCTACAAAAATTGGACCATGATCTGAAAGAAAGATGGGAAGGATACCCGACTTTACCCCTAACCCAGACGCTCTATTGTTGATAAGAAGTAAATCAATCCTAGAGAGTGTCTTGTGGGCCTTAGATAAGCAAGTAAAGTCCCTGGCATCGGGGTTCTGAAGTCTCCATATATCCTTGATTTCCAGATTCTGCATAATTGATTTCAGCAATTTGGCTTCTAAATGATCTCTTTTTTGCTTAGTTGATTTTGTCGTGAGTCTAAATCTGTCCAGTGGGCAATTAGGAGCCATATTGAAATCTCCTTCAAGAACCAGATGTCCCTCTTGAATAGCAAGAATCTTGGCCTGTATTTTAGACCAAAAAGCCGGATCAAGCTTGTTGGGGGCATAGATGTTACATAGGGTATAAATCTCTTTGTCAATTTTTATCTTTATCAGTACATATCTGCCCTGCGTGTCCACTTCACTGTACCTGACCTCTGAATTAATTATTTTTTTTCCTAGCAAGATGGCTACCCCTCTTTTCCTTCCCACATCTGGGGGAAAAAAAAGCATGCAATTTTAAGCAACTTTCTAATTTACTCCTATTATCAATTTTCTTCCTTCTCTTGCTATCTTTATTTGAAAAATAAGACATCTAAGTTTTTTGGTTCAGAACTCTGGACAGCACTTTTTTATTGGTGGATGAATTTATCCACCAATCAGCAAGAACAACCAAGGTTGTTCACCAAAAATGGGCCGGCATCTAAACTTACATTCTTGCATTTCAAATACCAAGAGAATGAAGAAAATTTGATAATAGGAGTAAATTAGAAAGTTGCTTAAAATTTCATACTCTATCTGAATCACGAAAGAAAAAATTTGGGTTTAGTGTCCCTTTAATTCTAAAGGTAAGTTTTAATTTATTATAAGATAGGGATGAGTTAACATTTAATGTAAAGTTAGTGGCTTGTTAGGTTTAGGGGTTAATAGCTTAATTTTGTTTATGGCTATGTGGGGGGCTGGCAGCTTAGGGGTTAATAGTTTTAGTGGTAGTGATGTGGGAGGCCAGGGGTTAATAATTTTATTACAGTTGCAGCAGGATAGGGGTTAATACATTTATTTAGTTGTGGCAGGCTCCGGGAGCGGCGGGATAGGGTTTAATACATTTATTTAGTTGTGGCGGGATCCGGGAGCTGGGGGATAGGGGTTGATATATTTTATGTTGGTGGCGGCGATGCCGGGGTGGCAGATTAGGGGTTAATACATTTATTTAGGTTGCGGTGATGTCGGGGAGCGGCGGGATTAGTAGTTAATACTTTTAGTTAGGTTGCGGCGATGTTGGGATGGCAGATTAGGGTGTTTAGACTCGGGGCTTATGTTAAGGTGTTAGGTGTAAACGTTACTGGTTTTCTACCATATAAATCAATGGGATATCTGGCAGCATCGAACATAGCTTTTGCTGCTTTCAGACTCCCATTGATTCCTATGGCATCTGCGGCCTGCAGGGTGGCGGATTGAAAACCAGGTACGCTGGGCCGGAATAGCCGCGAGCGTACCTGTTAAAAATTTGATAACTTGCAAAAGTTGTCAGATAGTGCCGAATTTGTATTCAGAACATCTGTAATGATGTAAGCATCAATCTTTGTCGGATTGAGACCGGCGGATCATATGTTACGTCACAGATTTCAACTTTTGCCGGTCTCTAGGCTTTGATAACTAGGTGGAATCAGGCTCGCAACAATTACGCTGCGGAATTCCCTCAAAGGGGTTTGAATGGCTATTAAAGATAACCATCCTCACCTGTGATATGTTTTCTTGTAATTAGTTTGTGTGTATAAAAGGTCAATGAGTTTCTGGACTCCTGACAGACCCTTGCATCTTTCATCCAGTGCTGCACTGACGATTCTGGATTTTGAGTCATGGGGAAAGCAAAAGAATTGTCAAAGGATCTGTGGGAAAAGGTAGTTGAACTGTATAAAACAGTAAAGGGATATAAAAAGATATCCAAGGAATTGATGCAAATCAGCAGTGTTCAAACTCTAATAAAGAAGTGGAAAATGAGGGTTTCTGTTGAAACCAAACCACAGTCAGGTAGACCAACTAAAATTTCAGCCACAACTGCCAGGAAAATTGTTTGGGATGCAAAGACAAACCCACAAATAACTTCAGGTGAAATACAGGACATGTGGTGTGGCTGTTTCAAGATGCACAATAAGGAGGCACTAGAAGAAAGATGGGCTGCATGGTCGAGTCGCCAGAAGAAAGCCATTACTACGCAAATGCCACAAAATATCCCGCTTACAATACGCCAAACAGACAAGCCTCAAACCTTCTGGTACAAAGTCATTTGGAGTGATGAGACCAAATTTTGGCCACAACCATAAATGCTACATTTAGAGAGGAGTCAAAAAGGCCTATGATGAAAGATACACCATTCCTACTGTGAAACATGGAGGTGGATTGCTGATGTTTTGGGGATGTGTGCGCTACAAAGGCACAGGAAATTTGGTCAGAATTGATGGCAAGATGAATATAGTATGTTATCAAACAGAACGCCTCATTTTCCATTTCTTGGTTAGAGTTTGAACACTGCTGATTTGCATTCTCAATTCCTTGGATATCTTTTTATATCCCTTTCCTGTTTTATACAGTTCAACTACCTTTTTCCCACAGATCCTTTGACAATTCGTTTTCTTTCCCCATGACTAAGAATCCAGAAACTTCAGTGCAGCACTGGATGAAAGATGCAAGGGTCTGTCAGGAGTCCAGAAACTCATTGACCTTTTATACACACACACACACACTAATTACAAGCAAACAGATCACAGGTGAGGATGGTTACCTTTAATACCCATTCAAACCCCTTTGTGTCAACTTGTGTGCATGTTATCAGGCCAAAATCCCCAGGGTATGTAAACTTTTGATCAGGGTCATTTGGGTAGTTTCTGTTGTCATAATGATTTAAAAAGACTAAACACAGTTGATTGATAATAAATGGCTTTAGCCAAACACTAACCATGAGTAAAAGAATAGTTTTTGTGTTATCATTCATATTCTCTGGAAAATGGCCAACAAATCATAGATTCTGCCAGGGTATGTAAACTTATGAACACAACTGTATACACAGACAGGCACACACAGATACGCTGCCATATGCACACATACACAAACAGATACATTGCCATATGCACATACACACACATCACACACAGATACACTGCCAAATGCACACATACACACGCAGGCACACACAGATACACTGTCATATGTACACACACATACAAATACACTGCCATATGCACATATACACACACACACATACACTACCATATGCACACATACACACACAGGCACACACAGATACACTGTCATATGCACACACACAGGCAACCACAGATACACTGCCATATGCACACATACACACACAGATACATTGCCATATGCACTCATACACACGCAGGCGCACACAGATACACTGTCATATGCACACATACACACAGATGCATTGCTATATGCACATACACACACATCACACACAGATACACTGCCATACGCACACATACACACTAAGATACACTGTCATATGCACATATACACACAGATACATTACCATATGCACTCATGCACATGCAGGTGCACGCAGATACACTGTCATATGCACACACAGATACATTTCCATATGCACATATACACACAGGACACACAGATACATTGCCATATGCACTCATACACACGCAGGAGCACACAGATACACTGTCATATGCACACATACACACAGGCACACACATAGACACACTGCCTTATGCACACATACACACACAGGCACACACAGATACACTGTCATATGCACACACAGGCACACACAGATACACTGTCATATGCACACACACAGGCACACAGGCACACACAGATACACTGCCATATGCACACATACACACGCAGGCGCACACAGATACACTGTCATATGCACACACACAGGCACACACAGATACACTGTCATATGCACACATACACACGCAGGCGCACACAGATACACTGTCATATGCACACACACAGGCACACACAGATACACTGCCATATGCACACATACACACGCAGGCGCACACAGATACACTGTCATATGCACACACACAGGCACACACAGATACACTGCCATATGCACACATACACACGCAGGCGCACACAGATACACTGTCATATGCACACATACACACAGATACACTGCCATATGCACACATACACACGCAGGCGCACACAGATACACTGTCATATGCACACATACACACAGATACATTGCCATATACACACACACACACACACACACAGATACATTGCCATACGCACACATACACACTAAGATACACTGTCATATGCACACACACACAGGCACACACAGATACATTGCCATAATTAATTAAATGCGCTATCCTCCTGGCTTGCTGTAATAAAATTTAATAAGAGCCATAAAACTGACTCAACCATAACTATGTACATAAACATAATAACCTTAATAACTTTATTCATAACTTAGAATAAATAACACACAGTCACAAGTATGTGGGTAAAGACCCGTGGGTCACATTTATTATAGAACATGAGAACCGGCTGGACTCAATGGGGCCAGCTAAAACATGTGGCAGCAATCTAGCTTAGGAGTAAGCAACCTCCCGCTAGGAAGAAGGGCCGCGCCCGTGAATGCCCACACAAGCGGAGCTCAGCTGCACACAGAAGCTTAGGGAGTTCTCAACATCTTTAGAATGAGGAGGGACCCCAGGCGCTTGCCTGCAGAGATTACCCTCCCCTGGGCAGCCGTCACTCTACATCTGATGGCAAACCGGGGCGCGGACCAACCGCCTAACCAGGGTGTAAGTCAAAGATCTCCAGACCAGTAGGACCAGGTGTGACGAGGCTCGAAACCATGCCACTACCTGGGGAGTAAAAAAACTACCATCCTTGGACTTAAGGAAACAAGCCACGTAGCTCTCATCCTGCCTCTGACACCTAGCTGAAACACCCTAGTGATGCACCAGCCTAGAGATTGCCGCAGTATCAAATTTAAGGGAGGGAGGGAGAGAAGCTGTGAAGACAAGCTGGAAAGAGGGTTTGGGGCCTGTGAGCTGACTACTTAAAGGGTAAGCTAAACCCCACCCTCACTACTGCAACATTGTTGCCACTTCACAGCAGCACACTCCTAAGGGCCTTAATTATTATGTTCATTCTGGGCTATGCTGCCCTCCACTGTCTTAATTAATTAAATGCCCTATCCTCCTGGCTTGCTTTAATAAAATATAATAAGAGCCATAAAACTGACTCAACCATAACTATGTACATAAACATAATAACCTTAATAACTTTATTCATAACTTAGAATAAATAACACACAGACACAAGTATGTGGGTAAAGACCCGTGGGTCACATTTATTATAGAACATGAGAACCGGCTGGACTCAACGGGGCCAGCTAAAACATGTGGCGGCAATCTAGTTTAGGAGTAAGCAACCCCCCTCTAGGAAGAAGGGCCGCGCCCGTGAATGCCCACACAAGCGGAGCTCAGCTGCACGCAGAAGCTTAGGGAGTTCTCGGCATCTTTAGAATGGGGAGGGACCCCAGGCGTGTGCCTGCAGAGATCACCCTTCCCTGGGCAGCTGTCACTCTACCTCTGATGGCAAACCGGGGCGCGGACCAACCGCCTAACCAGGGTGTAAGTCAAAGATCTCCAGATCAGTAGGACCAGGTGTGACGAGGCGCGAAACCATGCCACTACCTGGGGAGTCAAAAAACTACCGTCCTTGGACTTAAGGAAACAAACCGCAAAGCTCTCATCCTGCCTCGGACACCTAGCTGAAACACCCTAGTGATGCACCAGCCTAGAGATTGCCGCAGTATCAAAAAACTACCGTCCTTGGACTTAAGGAAACAAGCCGCATAGCTCTCATCCTGCCTTGGACACCTAGCTGAAACACCCTAGTGATGCACCAGCCTAGAGATTGCCGCAGTATCAAATTGAAGGGAGGGAGGGAAGCTGTGAAGATGAGCTGGAAAGAGGGTTTGGGGCCTGTGAGCTGACTACTTAAAGGGTAAGCTAAACCCCACCCTCACTACTGCAACATTGTTGCCACTTCACAGCAGCACACTCCTAAGGGCCTTAATTATTATGTTCGTTCTGGGCTATGCTGTCCTCCACTGTCTTAATTAATTAAATGTCCTATCCTCCTGGCTTGCTGTAATAAAATATAATAAGAGCCATAAAACTGACTCAACCATAACTATGTACATAAGCATAATAACCTTAATAAGTTTATTCATAACTTAGAATAAATAACACACAGACACAAGTATGAGGGTAAAGACCCGTGGGTCACATTTATTATAGAACATCAGAACCGGCTGGACTCAATGGGGCCGGCTAAAACATGTGGCAGCAATCTAGCTTAGGAGTAAGCAACCCCCCGCTAGGAAGAAGGGCCGCGCCCGTGAATGCCCACACAAGCGGAGCTCAGCTGCACGCAGAAGCTTAGGGAGTTCTCGGCATCTTTAGAATGGGGAGGGACCCCAGGCGCACGCCTGCAGAGATCACCCTCCCCTGGGCAGCCGTCACTCTACCTCTGATGGTAAACCGGGGCACGGACCAACCGCTACAAGAGACAGCCCAACAGGCACAGCTCTTGCCGCCACACCTATAGATGTAGTAAAATAACATGCCTCAAATTACAGAGGAACAGGTCAATGCCCCTCTCAGAGAGGTGCACCCCGTCCCTTCTGTAGAGGCTCCTCTCAGCCGTCGTAATGTTCCCATGCTCTACAACAAAACCTCCTGACTGGCCTAAGAAGATCCTAACCTCCCTGTTGATCTTCTTACGGACATGGAAAGCTGCGCGGTGGGATTGCATGTGACGCCACTCTATCCTGTGGATAATATTGGACCACCCTATTCTTACTTGAGGGACCCAAGCCTGAAATGTGCGCAGATCCGATTGAATAACTGCACTGAGCTGATTGCACGGCAGGAGCCCCATATCATTCCCTCCGGCGTGAATGATTAATACATGGGGTTTCTCCCACCTGCACAATGACCCTTGCAGTAACTCAGGCAGAGCCTGCCACGTAAGACCCCTGTGCCCCAACCATCTAACGGTGACATGGGATGAGGGGAACCCCAGCTGACGCCCATCAGGTCTTGCAATCACCCGCAGCTCCGCCCAGTGGATGTATGAGTGACCCGTAATCCAAATCCTCAGTGGGCCGCTCCTCGGCCCTAAGAAGAAATAAAAATTAACCATGGAACATTGCAACAATAAAACATCAATCAAACAGTCAAAGGCCTAACGTACAATAAATACCTTTTAGACCTCCATCTCCCCAGAGCCCTAATGTGGTCAGCAGACCAACCTAAACCCGCGGCAGTAGTAGCCGCTTCCACTCTGAATGAATGAGGAGCAATGACCCTTGGGTCAAGGCCGACTCGAGATGCCACCAAACCCAATACTCTCCTAAACTGGAACCTCGTCAACGGGGATCCATCCCCGTGAACCAGGAACTGTGAGGAGTCCTCCAGATGCACGTCCATGTAGGCTTTGATAAGTCTGACTGGGCAACAGACCGACCCTTCATGCGCCGGACCCTTCATGGGCTGGCAAAGACAACCATGCTCCTCTCCCCTCTTGGTCGGTTTTGGATCTGGGAATGAAAACAAGAATCGACAACTCGTCGTTCTTGACGTAGGAATTTAGAAGGCCTCCAGACTTGTTCTTCGAGGGGGGGACCAGTTCCCCCACCCTGAGTGCCCCATGAAAAGCCAACCCAAAGGCGGCCGCAAACAGGGTGGCCTCATAGGCAGATGAACACACCGCCGGCAAAGCTTGACATAACACTACCAAACGTTCAATGGTAACCGGCTCCTTAACGTCCCTTGTTCTGGGCACCATACACCCCCAACCCCTCAGGACCTGCCTAACCAGGAAGGTTCTAGAGTAGTCAGAGAGGCCATATAGTTTGCAGAAAAAGGACACGGCGGTGAGCCGAGACCCAACCGCCGTCTTTGAAACCCCATTACCTTTAAGTTCGTAATCCATTCAAGAAGGCCCCATTGGTCGCCGTCGCAGGAAGGATGGCCCCTTGAGTCGCAGAAGGTGATTCATTCTGTCCAATGCTTTACATAGGTTGTCCAAGTGGACGGGGCGAGCGAAGACAGGACCATCGCGATCAAAGGTCCGACCATCGCGATCAAAGGTCCCCATCCAGCGCCACCTGCCATAAGTAATTAGGACAATGCGATCCGTTAGTATCCGCATGAGGAACCAATGCATAGAAGGCTTCCCATTGAAAACGGGAAAGCGCATCCGCAATCCTATTCTGAATGCCCAGGACATGTCTAGCATGGAACACAATATTCAGGTGCAGACACCTCAGCACCAATAGCCTCAATTATCGCACTACCGTAGGTGAACCGGACGAGAGCTTGTTAATAGCGAAAACAACGCTCATGTTATCAGTCCAGAAAACCACCTCCCGATCCCGAAGCTGGTTACCTCAAATTTCAAGGGCAACCATGATGGGAAACAGTTCCAAAAGGCATAGGTTCCGAATCAGCCCTTTGTCCACCCACGTGCTAGGCCACGGGCCAGCACTCCATTGCCCAGACAAGAAAGCCCCGTACCTGTGAGACCTGGCAGCGTCTGTAAACAGCTGAATCACTGGGTTGGAAGGAACAGCCTCCCGCTACAGGCAAACCCCATTAAAGTGGGTTAGAAACTCCTCCCAAATCTGGAGGTCATCCAACATATCAGGAGATACCCGGAACCGTCGCGTCTGCAACCTCTCACCGCATAACTGCCGCTCCATCCGTCGGAAGAATATCCTCCCCATAGGAATAATCCTTCCCGCAAAATTAAGCAAACACAGCAGAGTTTGAAGATACTTCATGGAGCGATACTGCTCCAATCTCATGGCGCGTACTGCCTCCAGCATACGCACCACTTTATCCCGCGGCAAACGGCACTACCCTGCTGCAGAATCAATTTCTATGCCCAGAAAAGTAAGGCATGTACAAGAGCCCTGGGTTTTGTCCTCTGCCCATCAGTGTCCAAATAGTGTGCCAGGCCGTCAAATCCGGCAACCTCCGCGATGGCACAGTGCAAGAAACTACTGAAAGCCTCGAAGTAGGCACATGAAATTGAGCACCCCATGGGCAAGCATTTGTTGATGTAGTACTTGCCTCCAAAACAACACCCCATGAGCCGAAAGGAGGAGGGGTGAATTGGTAGGAGCCGAAACGCGGATTCCACATACAGTTTCGCCATACAAGCTCCAGCCCCTGCCCTACGAACCAGCCCTAGTGCTTCATCGAAGAGGGATAGCGTCGTTAACTGAACGACCTTTTGGAAAAGACAGGTGCAGAATGAGCCGAAACTTATCCGGATCCTTCTTTGGGACGACCCCAAAGGAGAAACAACCAACCCCTGAATCGGAATCTCCCCAAATGGGCCCACCATGCGACCCAACACTATTTCCTTATTCAGCTTATCCCTTAACACTTCAGGGAACTGATATGCGGATTTTAGGTTCCTATGAGTTGAGGAACCCACCACATGCGATCCGACGGGAATAATAAATCCCCATCGGAGCCCATCCCTAAGTAGAACGGCGGCTTCTTTAAACGGATAAAGAAGCAACCATTTTTCAATTACAGCTACCCTCAGCGCAGTCGAGAGCGCTGCGAGGCTTTGGTGCCCGCCAACCCACCAGAAGCCTGCACAGGAGCCGCCTGTTTTTCAGGCCCTAATTGGGCCCATAACCATGAGTTGACATCACCAAAAGTAAGGAGAGGGTTACCAACCATCTTCCTACGAAAGGCTGCGTCGTAATCCCGCCAAGACCCCTCTCTGTACTTCTCATACACCGTTTCTATAGAATCCTGATATTTCAGGATGTTCAATGCTTGGTCAGGGAATTTGGTAATGTAACATGACGCATAAACGCGAAAACATGTGCGCCACTCGTCATATGAATCAGTCCTTTTGAATTTCTTTGGGCCCGTGCCATCATCCGCCATTTCTTTCTGGTGGTATGCCTCCGCGGAAAGCTCAAACATATGCACGTACTTTCCATCCTGAATCCGCCGAACCATCTTGGATTTAAGATGTTCATGCAGACTAAATGCGGGCCATGTATCTGTGTCCCCATGCATAGCTGCCCTACGCCTATTCGCCGCCACCGGGCTAACTAAACCTGTTGGCGCGGGAGGTGTCGGCAGAGGAACAGGGGGTTCCATGCGGGATGAACCAGGGGGGAGGGGTAAACCCATAGCCTTCCTTTCTTCTACTAGCCATTTTACCATCCTATGCATCCTCTTCTGCCCCAGGGATCTATCACTCTCAGACCCCAAATCATCTGAGGATTAACTAAAACCCCTACGTTCAAAAGTCACAGTGTGCTTACCAGCTCCCATGAGGCGCAGCACCGGCAAAGGACCTGAGGATGTGGACGGTTGTTCCTGGGACTGCTCCTCCCTCTCACCAACACTGGAACTGGCCTGCATCGGCACCAAGGAATTTCTGGGCTCCATAATAATCTGGGAAGAAAAATTCGAGAGAGGAGTACCCAGGGAAGGGGACGAAGGCCCGCCAACAATATCATCATCAAACCACATTGGGCTAGGACTCCTACGCTCTATGCCACACTCAGACCTAACATTGCCAGTCACACCTCCCATATGCACATTCAAAACAGCGTCCACAAATTGAACCTGTCTGCCCTGTTCTGAAATAACTGGTGCGCCCTGACATAAACTGGGCGTGGGCACCGCAGCTTTTCTAGCAGAAGCCCTGGTAACTACTCCCGGGGGGGACCCTGCTGAGGGCCACGCCCGCGGATGACATGCGCGCACCCTGTGAGGTGCTGTGCGTGCTACGTGATGTATGTCTGCGGCGCCTAAGCTTGCCCCCAGCCTGCCTAATTGTGGCCTGAGGCCCTGCTTCCTGTTGCGCAAATGGCGTGTTCCCTGTCAGGCCTGCGGCCTGCTCATGTACGCCAGAATCACCCCTATCCTGTGACGCAGTTATGGAAGATGGCGCCCTTCCCGCCTGCCCCTCAATAACCTGATTGCCCCATTCTGTGCGCTATCAAGCACCATCGTACCCCCAGTCAGGCCTGCGGCCTGCTCATGTGAGCCTTCCTGCTGCTGTCTACCTCTCTAAGTGACCGCCAAAACAGTGCCCCCTCGCGAGCGCTGTGTGCTTGAGGCTCGCTGCGACCGCCCCAGGGTACTCCTCTCTTACCTGCATACCCCGGAGGCGACGATGATGCTGCCCGCTTGCTTCTGGTATCAGGAATGGCGTTTCCGGAAGTGACGTCACCGGAAGTGACGTCACCGGAAACGACCAAACCGGAAGTGACATCACCCGACACCGGCCTGGAGACCCGCGTGGCCGACAGACCAATGGACGCACCGGAGAAGAGTACCCGACACCTGGGGATGATGACCCCCCGCCGGAGAGGACCGATGCGAGGGATTGAAGCAGCACCACAGCCGTGGACACCGCCTCACCGGTAAGAGTAACCGGTCCAGGTAAGGCCTCCCCTACGACGCCACTCCCACTAGGCCCCGCCACCGGCGGATTATGAGGAATCACACCTGCTACTTGGGGGCTAGCACCGGACACCACTGGGACCCCCACAGTACCCACCGAAGGATGAGAGACTAATGAGGGGACAGAGGTAGGGGGAGGGACCACCCGGACAGTGGGGAACAAAGTAGAAGACCCAGGGGCACGACTCACCGGATGAGGGGGAGAAGGTTGCACCACATCTTCCTCTGAGTCGAAGTCCCCGATTAGCAGCTCCTCTAATTCTTCCATTCTTTCCACAGGAATCCTGACTGATCCTCAACAGATGACCTGGTATCACAGACCCTGCAAGCTGTGAAGACGAGCTGGAAAGAGGGTTTGGGGCCTGTGAGCTGACTACTTAAAGGGTAAGCTAAACCCCACCCTCACTACTGCAATATTGTTGCCACTTCACAGCAGCACACTCCTAAGGGCCTTAATTATTATGTTCGTTCTGGGCTATGCTGCTCTCCACTGTCTTATGCACAAATACACACGCAGGCACACACAGATACACTGTCATATGCACACACACAGGCACACACAGATACACTGCCATATACACACATACACACGCACGCACACACACACAGATACACTGTCATATGCACACATACACCCACAGTTACACTGCCATATGCACACATACACAAGCAGGGACACACAGATACACTGTCATATGCGCACACACACACACACAGGCACACACAGATACAGTGCCATATGCACACATACACACAGGCACACACAGATACACTGTCATATGCACACACACACAGGCACACACAGGTAAACTGCCATATGCACACATACACACACACACACACACACACACACACACACAGATACAGTGCCATATGCACACACACACACACAGATACACTGTCATATGCACACATAAACACACACGCATTTACAGATACATTGCAATATGCACACACACACACACAGATACACTGCCATATGCACACATACACACACACAGATACACTGACATATGCACACACACACAGATACACTGGCATCTGCACACACACAGATACACTGCCATATGCACACACACACTGTCATATGCACACACACAGATACACTGCAATATGCACACATACACACAAATATACACTGCCATATGCATACATATACACACACACACAGATACACTGCCATATGCACACATACACACACAGGCACAGACAGATACACTGTCATATGCACTCATACACACACAGATACACTGTCATACACACACACACAAACACAGGGACTTACAGATACACTTCAATATGCACACATACACATACACAGATACACTATCATATGCACACAAAGCACACACAAGCACACACACACACACACAGGTACACTGTCATATGCACACATACACACACAGGTACACTGTCATATGCACACACACACACAGATACACTGTCATATACACACACACATACACACATACACACACACAGATACATTGCCATATGCACTCATACACACGCAGGCGCACACAGATACACTGTCATATGCACGCATACAGACAGATACATTGCCATATGCACACACACACACACACACACACAGATACATTGCCATACGCACACAGACACACTAAGATACACTGTCATATGCACACATACACACAGATACATTGCCATATGCACTCATACACATGCAGGCGCACGCAGATACACTGTCATATGCACACACACACAGGCACACACAGATACATTTCCATATGCACATATACACACAGGACACATAGATACATTGCCATATGCTCTCATACACACGCAGGAGCACACAGATACAACGTCATATGCACACATACACACAGGCACACACATAGACACACTGCCTTATGCACACATACACACACAGGCACACACAGATACACTGTCATATGCACACACAGGCACACACAGATACACTGCCATATGCACACATACACACACAGGCGCACACAGATACACACAGATACATTGCCATATGCACACACACACACACACAGATACATTGCCATACGCACACATACACACTAAGATTACACTGTCATATGCACACACACACAGGCACACACAGATACACTGCCATATGCACACATACACACGCAGGCACACACAGATACACTGTCATATGCACACATACACCCACAGTTACACTGCCATATGCACACATACACAAGCAGGGACACACAGATACACTGTCATATGCACACAGGCACACACAGATACAGTGCCATATGCACACATACACACAGGCACACACAGATACACTGTCATATGCACACACACACAGGCACACACAGATACACTGCCATATGCACACATATACACACACACACACACACACACACACACAGATACAGTGCCATATGCACACACACATACACACACACAGATATACTGTCATATGCACACATACACACACACACATTTACAGATACATTGCAATATGCACACACACACACACACACACACAGATACACTGCCATATGCACACATACACACATACAGATACACTGCCATATGCACACACACACAGATACACTGGCATCTGCACACACACAGATACACTGCCATATGCACACACACACAAACAGATACAATGCCATACACACACACACACACACACACTGTCATATGCACACACACACAGATACACTGCAATATGCACACATACACTCAAATATACACTGCCATATGCACACATATACACACACACACACAGATACACTGCCATATGCACACATACACACACAGGCACAGACAGATACACTGTCATATGCACTCATACACACACAGATACACTGTCATACACACACACACACACACAGGGACTTACAGATACATTTCAATATGCACACATACACATACACAAATACACTGTCATATGCACACATAGTACACACAAGCACACACACACACACAGGTACACTGCCATATGCACACATACACACACACAGGTACACTGTCATATGCACACATACACACACACAGGTACACTGTCATATGCACACACACACACACACACACAGATACATTGCCATATACACACTTACACACACACACAAACACACAGATACAGTGCCATATGCACACACACACACACAGATACACTGTCATATGCACACATGCACACACACGCATTTACAGATACATTGCCATATGCACAAAAACACACGCAGGCACACACAGATACACTGTCATATGCACAAACACAGGCACACACAGATACACTGCCATATGCACACATACACACGCAGGCACACACAGATACACTGTCATATGCACACATACACCCACAGTTACACTGCCATATGCACACATACACAAGCAGGGACACACAGATACACTGTCATATGCACACAGGCACACACAGATACAGTGCCATATGCACACATACACACAGGCACACACAGATACACTGTCATATGCACACACACACACAGGCACACACAGATACACTGCCATATGCACACATACACACACACACACACACAGATACAGTGCCATATGCACACACACATACACACACACAGATATACTGTCATATGCACACATACACACACACGCATTTACAGATACATTGCAATATGCACACACACACACACACACACACAGATACACTGCCATATGCACACATACACACATACAGATACACTGCCATATGCACACACACACAGATACACTGGCATCTGCACACACACAGATACACTGCCATATGCACACACACACAAACAGATACAATGCCATACACACACACACACACACACACTGTCATATGCACACACACACAGATACACTGCAATATGCACACATACACTCAAATATACACTGCCATATGCACACATATACACACACACACACACACACACAGATACACTGCCATATGCACACATACACACACAGGCACAGACAGATACACTGTCATATGCACTCATACACACACAGATACACTGTCATACACACACACACACACACAGGGACTTACAGATACATTTCAATATGCACACATACACATACACAAATACACTGTCATATGCACACACACAGGCACACACAGATACACTGCCATATGCACACATACACACACAGATACATTGCCATATGCACTCATACACACTCAAGCGCACACAGATACACTGTCAAATGCACACATACACACAGATACATTGCCATATGCACACACACACACTAAGATACACTGTCATATGCACACATACACACAGATACATTGCCATATGCACTCATACACATGCAGGCGCACACAGATACACTGTCATATGCACACATACACACAGATACATTGCCATATGCACTCATACACATGCAGGCGCACACAGATACACTGTCATATGCACACACACACACACAGGCACACACAGATACATTTTCATATGCACATATACACACAGGCACACACAGATACATTGCCATATGCACTCATACACACGCAGGAGCACACAGATACACCGTCATATGCACACATACACACAGGCACACACATAAATACACTGCCTTATGCACACATACACACACAGGCACACACAGATACACTCCCATATGCGCAAATACACACGCAGGCACACACAGATACACTGTCATATGCACACACACGGGCATACACAGATACACTGCCATATGCACACATACACACGCAGGCACACACAGATACACTGTCATATGCACACACACAGGCACACACAGATACACTGCCATATGCACACATACACCACACAGTTACACTGCCATATGCACACATACACAAGCAGAGAAACACAGATACACTGTCATATGCATACACACACACACACACAGGCACACACAGATACAGTGCCATATGCACACATACACACAGGCACACACACACACTGTTATATGCACAAACAGACACAGGCACACACAGATACACTGCCATATACACACTTATACACACACACAAACACACAGATACAGTGCCATATGCACACACACACACACAGATACACTGTCATATTCACACATGCACACACACGCATTTACAGATACATTGCAATATGCACACACACACACAGATACACTGCCATATGCACACATACACACACACAGATACACTGCCATATGCACACATACACACACACAGAGAGATACACTGCCATATGCACACATACACACACAGATACACTGCCATATGCACACATACACACACAGATACACTGCTATATGCACACATACACACACAGATACATTGCCATATGCACTCATACACACTCAAGCGCACACAGATACACTGTCAAATGCACACATACACACAGATACATTGCCATATGCACTCATACACACTCAAGCGCACACAGATACACTGTCAAATGCACACATACACACAGATACATTGCCATATGCACACACACACACTAAGATACACTGTCATATGCACACATACACACAGATACATTGCCATATGCACTCATACACATGCAGGCGCACACAGATACACTGTCATATGCACACACACACACACAGGCACACACAGATACATTTCCATATGCACATATACACACAGGCACACACAGATACATTGCCATATGCACTCATACACACGCAGGAGCACACAGATACACCGTCATATGCACATATACACACAGGCACACACATAAATACACTGCCTTATGCACACATACACACACACAGGCACACTCAGATACACTCCCATATGCGCAAATACACACGCAGGCACACACAGATACACTGTCATATGCACACACACAGGCATACACAGATACACTGCCATATGCACACATACACACGCAGGCACACACAGATACACTGTCATATGCACACACACAGGCACACACAGATACACTGCCATATGCACACATACACCACACAGTTACACTGCCATATGCACACATACACAAGCAGAGAAACACAGATACACTGTCATATGCATACACACACACACACACACAGGCACACACAGATACAGTGCCATATGCACACATATACACAGGCACACACACACACTGTTATATGCACAAACAGACTCAGGCACACACAGATACACTGCCATATACACACTTACACACACACACAAACACACAGATACAGTGCCATATGCACACACACACACACAGATACACTGTCATATGCACACATGCACACACACGCATTTACAGATACATTGCCATATGCACAAAAACACACGCAGGCACACACAGATACACTGTCATATGCACACACACAGGCACACACAGATACACTGCCATATGCACACATACACACGCAGGCACACACAGATACACTGTCATATGCACACATACACCCACAGTTACACTGCCATATGCACACATACACAAGCAGGGACACACAGATACACTGTCATATGCACACAGGCACACACAGATACAGTGCCATATGCACACATACACACAGGCACACACAGATACACTGTCATATGCACACACACACACAGGCACACACATAGACACACTGCCTTATGCACACATACACACACAGGCACACACAGATACACTGTCATATGCACACACAGGCACACACAGATACACTGCCATATGCACACATACACACACAGGCGCACACAGATACACACAGATACATTGCCATATGCACACACACACACACAGATACATTGCCATACGCACACATACACACTAAGATTACACTGTCATATGCACACACACACAGGCACACACAGATACACTGCCATATGCACACATACACACGCAGGCACACACAGATACACTGTCATATGCACACATACACCCACAGTTACACTGCCATATGCACACATACACAAGCAGGGACACACAGATACACTGTCATATGCACACAGGCACACACAGATACAGTGCCATATGCACACATACACACAGGCACACACAGATACACTGTCATATGCACACACAGATACACTGCCATATGCACACATATATACACACACACACACAGATACAATGCCATATGCACACACACATACACACACACAGATATACTGTCATATGCACACATACACACACACGCATTTACAGATACATTGCAATATGCACACACACACACACACAGATACACTGCCATATGCACACATACACACATACAGATACACTGCCATATGCACACACACACAGATACACTGGCATCTGCACACACACAGATACACTGCCATATGCACACACACACAAACAGATACAATGCCATACACACACACACACACACACACTGTCATATGCACACACACACAGATACACTGCAATATGCACACATACACTCAAATATACACTGCCATATGCACACATATACACACACACACACAGATACACTGCCATATGCACACATACACACACAGGCACAGACAGATACACTGTCATATGCACTCATACACACACAGATACACTGTCATACACACACACACACACACAGGGACTTACAGATACATTTCAATATGCACACATACACATACACAAATACTCTGTCATATGCACACATAGTACACACAAGCACACACACACACACAGGTACACTGCCATATACACACATACACACACACAGGTACACTGTCATATGCACACATACACACACACAGGTACACTGTCATATGCACACACACACACACACACACACACAGATACATTGCCATATGCACACATACACACACACAGATACACTGACATATGCACACATACATACACACACAGATACATTGCTATATGCACACATACACACACACACACACACACACACACACAGAGATACACTGCCATATGCACACATACACACACAGATACACTGCCATATGCACACACACACACACAGATACATTGCCATATGCACACATACACACACAGGGACACACAGATACACTGCCTTATGCACACATACACACACACAGATACCCAGCCATATACACACATACACACACAAATACAATGCCATATGCACACATACACACACAGGCACACACAGATACACTGCTATATGCACTCATATAATCACACAAACACACACAGATAAATTGCCATATGCACACATACACACAAAGATACACTGTTATATGCACACATACACACAGATACATTGCCATATGCACACATACACACACAGTCACATACAGATACACTGTCATATGCAAACACACAGGCACACACAGATACACTGCCATATACACACATACACATATACATTGCCATATGCACATATACAAACAGGCACACACAGATACATTGCCATATGCACACATACACACATAGGCACACAGATACACTGCAATATGCACACATACACACACACACACAGATACACTGCCATATGCACACATACACACAGACACACACACAGATACACTGCCATATGCACATACACACACATCACACACAAATACACTGTCATATGTACACACACATACAAATACACTGCCATATGCACACATACACACACATGCACACACATATACACTGTTATATGCACACACACAGGCAACCACAGATACAATGCCATATGCACACATACACACACAGATACATTGCCATATGCACTCATACACACTCAAGCGCACACAGATACACTGTCAAATGCACACATACACACAGATACATTGCCATATGCACACACACACACTAAGATACACTGTCATATGCACACATACACACAGATACATTGCCATATGCACTCATACACATGCAGGCGCACACAGATACACTGTCATATGCACACACACACACACAGGCACACACAGATACATTTCCATTTGCACATATACACACAGGCACACACAGATACATTGCCATATGCACTCATACACACGCAGGAGCACACAGATACACCGTCATATGCACACATACACACAGGCACACACATAAATACACTGCCTTATGCACACATACACACACACAGGCACACTCAGATACACTCCCATATGCGCAAATACACACGCAGGCACACACAGATACACTGTCATATGCACACACACAGGCATACACAGATACACTGCCATATGCACACATACACACGTAGGCACACACAGATACACTGTCATATGCACACACACAGGCACACACAGATACACTGCCATATGCACACATACACCACACAGTTACACTGCCATATGCACACATACACAAGCAGAGAAACACAGATACACTGTCATATGCATACACACACACACACACAGGCACACACAGATACAGTGCCATATGCACACATACACACAGGCACACACACACACACACACACACACTGTTATATGCACAAACAGACACAGGCACACACAGATACACTGCCATATACACACTTACACACACACACAAACACACAGATACAGTGCCATATGCACACACACACACACACAGATACACTGTCATATGCACACATGCACACACACGCATTTACAGATACATTGCAATATGCACACACACACACAGATACACTGCCATATGCACACATACACACACACAGATACACTGCCATATGCACACATACACACACACAGAGAGATACACTGCCATATGCACACATACACACACAGATACACTGCCATATGCACACATACACACACAGATACACTGCTATATGCACACATACACACACACAGAGAGATACACTGCCATATGCACACATACACACACAGATACACTGCCATATGCACACATACACACACAGATACATTGCCATATGCACACATACACACAGACACAGGCAAACACAGATACACTGCTATATGCACACATACCCACACAGGCACACACAGATTAACTGCCATATGCACACATACACACACAGATACACTGTCATATGCACACATACACACACAAATACAATGCCATTTGCACACATACACACACAGGGACACACAGATACACTGCCTTATGCACACATACACACACAAAGATACCCTGCCATATGCACACATACACACAAAGATACACTGTTATATGCACACAAACACACAGATACATTGCCATATGCACTTATACACACGCAGGCGCACACAGATACACTGTCATATGCACGCACACACAGGCACACACAGATACACTGCTATATACACACATACACAGATACATTGCCATATTCACATACAGGGAGTGCAGAATTATTAGGCAAGTTGTATTTTTGAGGATTAATTTTATTATTGAACAACAACCATGTTCTCAATTAACCCAAAAAACTCATTAATATCAAAGCTGAATAGTTTTGGAAGTAGTTTTTAGTTTGTTTTTAGTTATAGCTATTTTAGGGGGATATCTGTGTGTGCAGGTGACTATTACTGTGCATAATTATTAGGCAACTTAACAAAAAACAAATATATACCCATTTCAAATATTTATTTTTACCAGTGAAACCAATATAACATCTCAACATTCACAAATATACATTTCTGACATTCAAAAACAAAACAAAAACAAATCAGTGACCAATATAGCCACCTTTCTTTGCAAGGACACTCAAAAGCCTGCCATCCATGGATTCTGTCAGTGTTTTGATCTGTTCACCATCAACATTGCGTGCAGCAGCAACCACAGCCTCCCAGACACTGTTCAGAGAGGTGTACTGTTTTCCCTCCTTGTAAATCTCACATTTGATGATGGACCACAGGTTCTCAATGGGGTTCAGATCAGGTGAACAAGGAGGCCATGTCATTAGATTTTCTTCTTTTATACCCTTTCTTGCCAGCCACGCTGTGGAGTACTTGGACGCGTGTGATGGAGCATTGTCCTGCATGAAAATCATGTTTTTCTTGAAGGATGCAGACTTCTTCCTGTACCACTGCTTGAAGAAGGTGTCTTCCAGAAACTGGCAGTAGGACTGGGAGTTGAGCTTGACTCCATCCTCAACCCGAAAAGGCCCCACAAGCTCATCTTTGATGATACCAGCCCAAACCAGTACTCCACCTCCACCTTGCTGGCGTCTGAGTCGGACTGGAGCTCTCTGCCCTTTACCATTCCAGCCACGGGCCCATCCATCTGGCCCATCAAGACTCACTCTCATTTCATCAGTCCATAAAACCTTAGAAAAATCAGTCTTGAGATATTTCTTGGCCCAGTCTTGACGTTTCAGCTTGTGTGTCTTGTTCAGTGGTGGTCGTCTTTCAGCCTTTCTTACCTTGGCCATGTCTCTGAGTATTGCACACCTTGTGCTTTTGGGCACTCCAGTGATGTTGCAGCTCTGAAATATGGCCAAACTGGTGGCAAGTGGCATCTTGGCAGCTGTACGCTTGACTTTTCTCAGTTCATGGGCAGT